>NC_141688.1:255363961-255573961 GCF_964263255.1 Lissotriton vulgaris
ATTGTCCCCCGGAGCCTATTTGTTGTAACTCCCTGTCCTCTGCGTGCCTCGACCCCCGCCTGCCCAGACATTGTCCCCCGGAGCCTTACCTCAGCCGCCGCTCCTCAGTTCAGTGCTCCTCGCCGCTCAGCCGGTCCGCTGCTGCTCACCGCCTGTGTGCCGCTCATCAGTGCTCCTCCCCGCGCCATGTCCGCCGCTCAGCCGCCGCTCCTCAGTTCAGTGCTCCTTGCTGCTCTGCCTGTCTGCTGCTGCTCACCGCCTGTGTGCCGCTCGTCAATGCTCCTCCCCCGCGCCATGTCCGCCGCTCCTCCTCATCGTCCACGCGCTCCTGGATGACATCAGCACGCAGGTCGCGGCCGGCGCTACTTCGAGGGGACTACTTCTTTTTAAATGTAAATTTTTTAAATATATTGGATTTTTTAAATTTATATAGCCTATGTCCATCTGCACACTCTGAGGATTCCAACGATGTATCGGGTGTGTGGATTGGCGCTGTGGTTCCCGAGTTTACCCGCCTCAAAGCCTCAAAGTTCTTCTTTTATAATAGTAGTATAGATACCACAATAGTCTCATAGTGAAACAGGCTCACACTACAATTCTCTCCTTCTGTGAATATCTAAGCATGGACATCACAAGCAACAACAGGCCTTTATGCAAACAGCATGTGATTACCTATTCACCAGGAGACAACCTCTCTTTCATCAAACAAATTATGGAAATCATCTCATCCAATATTGGAAAACTTTGTTCCCAGATCTTCCTTGGAGGCTTTAATCTACACTGAAATGGCCTGAACGACTTTGCAGCAAAAAGCCTCAAAACCTTCCAAGCTGGCCTCAACTTCATTCAAATCTGCAATTGCCTTACACACATCTTGGGTTTGATCTTTGACCTATTTATCTCTCAACCCAACTCCATTCAACTTTAATCGATAGTCCTGTGTGACTGGACTGATCACCTCTACATCTCCTTCTGCCTTTTATGATCTTGTACTACAAAAAGAACTCAACTAAAGAAACCCAGACTCTGGAATAGATCCATTTGTAATGCAAAGTGGTCAGAAATTATATCCCTTAGAAACATCACCCTGCCTCCTCTTGTTGAAATGTCCAAGGTCCATGACCTCACTAATCATTAGAATTCCATTTTGAACATTATTGATGCAATAACCCCATTAAAAAGAAAAACAATGTCAATCATAGACCCCAAACCATGTCTTAATGTTAACTTAAATATAAAAACATACAATCTGAGATTAGTTGAACAATCTTGGAGATGTGCTCTGCCCCTTAAACACCTTAAGCTCTTTAGAGCTAAGAGGAAAATTTACAATAAAGGCATCAGAAGTACGAAAGCGAATGTCTTCAGACTCCAATCAGACAAGGCTAGAAATTTCGTAACAAACAAGATGAATTAATTCAACTCCAATCCATTAATCATTCCGGTTTTACATTAACGGTGTGCAATTCGTAGTCATATTGTGTAGATTTTGACTCTTTCTTCCATGAAAAGACTAATAAGATTGAACTGTTCTTCAGACAGCAATGAACCAACTTATTTTAACATGCATTATCAATCTCTCCTCTACCCTCAGCCTACTCTTCCACTAGCAAACACCCCCAAAACAACACTTACTGGAGCTATTTCAAAAAACTTTGGGGAAATCTCCATACTCAAAATTCTTACAGTGCTGATACCCTTAAACCACTTCAATGAGCCTCTTCCTTCAAATGTCTTCAATGAGATGAAGATGTCTTTACTCCCACTCTGGACCAAGATAGTAAATCCCTCCTTACTACAAGGTGTGATGCCGGACTGCCTAAATATGGGTTAGGTTACTCCCGTTCTACGGAAACCCACTGCAGATCACGGGGATCTAAATAACTTCTATCCAATCGCGAACATTACCACTTTAGCAAAGCTTCTTGAGAAATGTGTCCATGTCCAGCTATGTAACCACATTAATCAATTCCAGCAACTAGACCAACATCGATTTGATTTCTATCAAGGAGACTGAAATGGTCTTTACCCACATAGTTGATGATGTATTACAAATGCTAGATCATAATTAGTCCTGCCTCCTAATTCTGCTTGGCCTTTCCTCGGTTTTTGATTTGATCAAACATGACAATCTACTTGACTTGCTGGAATGCAGGGTGGGTCTTTCTGGGTCAGCATTAAACTGGTTTGTTTCATTTCTCCATGCCAGAACACAAAGATTTAAGGTCAATTAGTCCCTTTCTAATGCGACTTCGATCACAGTAGGGGTACTGCAGGGTTCTACGCTCTCTTGCACGATCTTAAACCTGTTCATGGAGCCTTTTTTGAAATTCTCAAAGTATCTTATAGCCACTTTCACATGTCTTCTGACAACACACAATTGTACCTGAAATTCTCCACTCCTGATGATATCAGGTCACTAAACACAACTCTACACAAACCAAAAACTGGCTGACTTTCAACCATCTCAAGCTAAACTCCCTCAAAACAGAATCGCCCATATCTCACCACCCAAGCAATCTCCCAATATTTAATAATATATGAAACAACTTACAGCTGTAAACTGCGTACCACACATCACAGATTCTGTAAGATGACTGGGAATAATACTAGATAGGAACTTTAACATGCAGAAGCACATCTGCACTGCCACCCAGAGCAACAAACTTCCAAATGAGCATTCTAAGGAAAAGAAAAACCTTCCTCCCTCCCTGATGACTTCAAGTCCGCTGGTCAAGCTTTAGTCATCTGTAGGTTGTATTATTGTAGTGTATCCCTTTGTGGTCTTCCTAGCTACAAGCTGGCACCACTAAGGGCCTCTCTTAACTCGAATACAAGGCTCATCACAGGATCCAAATGAAACAACTATGTAGATGTAGGTAGCCCTTTACCGATCGGAATCGGGCGAAAATACCGATTTTCGACCGTTTCCGACCGGTAAAGGGCTATGGAGATGTGGGGGCACCAAAAATGGACATATTCGGTAATTTTACCGAATCGGTATTTTTACCGAATCGGTAAAATTACAGAAACAGTAAATTTGCCGATTCTCTACATTTTACCGATTCGGTAAATTTACCATTCGGTAAAAATACCGAATATGTAATTTGAGATGTAGGTAGCATGTCTAACAGTGCTACAGGGCATTAAGAATTCGGTATTTACCATGCAATACAATTGCATGGTAAATTACGAATTCATGTGTACATGCACATCTGTGCATGTACACCTGCACCATGTGGCACACAGTTATGCCCTAAGGGCATGTCTGTGTGCCACATGGCGCAAAAGACAGTTACAGGGGAGCAACAGGGTGTCAAAGTGACACCCTGTCCCCCTTAGCAATTCGGTATTTTTACCGATTCTGTAAATACCGAATCGGTATTTGCTATTGAATCCTATGGGCTTCAAGTCCCACAGGATTCAATAGCAAATACCGATTCGGTATTTACCGAATCGGTAAATACCGAATCTTACCGATTCGGTAAAAAATACCGAATTTTTCCCTACATGTCATTTACCGATTTTTGAATACCGAATCGGTAAAATTCGGTATTTAAAAATCGGTAAATGACATTTACCTACATCTGGCCCTATATCTCTTCAGATTTGACACTGAACTGGTTCCATATGAGTCCAGGATCCAATTACAAATTGCTTACATAACCCACAAAGCCCTACACTTCAACACCCATCGGTACCTTGCGCAACAACTGGAATTATCTGTCAGTAGCCAATCCTCCAGGAGTTCCAGCACCTTACTGCCGAAACACTCAAAAATTTCAATGAAAGGGTACTTACAGCCATGCCGTTTCAAGTATTGACCCAAGAATCATGAACTCTCTGCCTCCGGAAATCCGACTGAATACCTCAGCAGTGACCTTCCAAAAAGATGTGAATGTACTACTGATTAATACCTTTCAGAACTAGATATGTATTAACTCCCCCTCCCCAGGCTAATGTTTTGGTGCATCCTCTTTATACTTGTCCTTTTACTTATTTCTACGTCCCTATATATAGAATCATCAGCCTTACTTTGTTGGGACTACCGCTCCAACTTGGTGTTGCGACTTCCTGCACCGTTCCTGATTACAATGTTGAATTCCCAGCCATGTTTGTATTTTCTATCTATGTTGTTATATATATAGACTTTCTGCTTTGCTGTGGATAGGTCCTCCTCCACCAGCTTGTCATTGTGACTTCCTGTATCCCTCACGAACGTATGATATATTTTTATATTTGTTCCTGATCATTTGTAAACCGCTTTGATATCCTTTTGGGTCATACTTGCGCTATATAAAAATCTATAAATAAAAAAAATATTTACAGAAACACTCTGATATCACAAACTTGAAAACAGGCTTTTTCTGACAGGCTTTCGGTCATATTTAGTAATTAAACCACCCATGTGAAGTTCGATTCTTCTCCTTCGCAATGTCCAGCTTGCAGGCAGGGCCGGACTGGGAACCAAAACCGCCCCTGGCAAAGTGCTCGACCACCTCCCCCCACCTAGGGGGGTTGTGGGGGCCGCCGAGCTCTTTGCCGGGGCCAGTTTTCGGCCGATTTTGTTACAGGGCTATGCTGCAAAAATGGCCCTGTAACCAAAACGGCTCCCAGGGGCCCAAAACCGCCCCCCCACCCGTGCAGCGCACCGGGGATTGCCCGGTGCCCGCTACGGCCAGTCTGGCCCTGCTTGCAGGCTAAATGGAGTGCCTCTATGCGCCCTTTCTGGGGTCCATTAAACTAATCAACATAAACTGTACAGAAAAGAAAGTCATGCAGTGTTAAGTGAATGACTGTGAGCATCTACCTTCCTAACCTCCTTGCAGGAACGCTCAACTCTAAGGCAGGTGTTATAAAAATGCAGCACCGAAATGCCCAGCTCCCCCTGCCTTGCAGCCAAGGACAATGTATTGCCATTAGTGTCACTGGTTAAATAAACATGCCTTGGGAGACTGAGAAAGGAATGAGAAGCTTAAACTGCCTGGCAAATATTACCTCCAGTAAATAATGCGGAGTGAGGAAACCGGAGCCACTTAATTACTGTCCACATTGATTTATTAAGGGCCAGGTTGCATAGAATGCAATTATACAACAAAATGGCCCCACTTCCATTTCCCCTCCTTCCCCTCGAGCTGGAACACCAGGGGGATTCAAAGTTCAGAAAGCAGGACATCCTCAGAACAAATTACTGCTTGTGTACATAAAGCATTTTCATTAAGCACCACAGGCTGGCTTTCAAGCCCCTGCTCCCCCCATGCTCTGCAGGAAAGAAATACAGCTCTGGGCATTAGGCTCCCAGTGTGTAAACACAATTGGCATCATTCTTCAAGACAGCACACTTTGCAGAAACAATCTCCTAAAAATGATAACACAGTCTTGCAACATATGCAGGGCTGGCTCATATTCGGGAAGCCCTATTTCCACCCGGATGCAAATGCTGTGAATTAATAAAGGAGGTTTGTATATGTTCTCTCTAAAAGTCAAGGGCGACCTATTTTCTAATCTGGTTTATGATTTAATGAAGCCGAAAGCCTGGAAGGAATTATGAGAACAACAAATATTCATGCACGATACACTTCCCAGAGTGTGCTAAGGTGCTGTGAGAACATGGTTATTGCAGTACCACCCAACAGACGCAAGGCCTCACTCGCAGACGCTGTTTGATGAAGTAGGCCGCGTGAACTTTGCAAAAATCACTCAAAATGCTAAAATATATCTGTGTTAATATGCGAAAAGTGAATCTATCCTTTGGCGCTTTTGTGCGCAAAATGCCTCCTTATCGCTTTTTTGACGCGAGGACTCGTTTCGCTCAAAATGACACGTGTCATGGACAAAAGCCACGCCTGTTCCGTTCCTTTGTGTTGTTCTTGAACTGCCACCGTAGGATTTATATCTAAATTAAAACTCAATTACATGGCATGGTGTGATAGCAGAATAGAGGGCATTTTGCGTAAGAAGCGTAACAGGCAATGCTGGAAATGAAGTGAGATTATGCTGGTGTAATTTCTCCTGGTGCAAGTTTGCTTCTGATTCAGAAATACAACATGTATGTAAAGTTGGCACTCTTGGGTACATATTATATACTATGACCTGGGGGTGCAACAGGCGTGCGTGCCCCACTTTGATTGCCCCTGGTGCCCAATGTTATTACAGAGGGGCTGTAGACACGTGTGCGTCCCTATCTGCAATACTGATAGTGCTGGCATGTAGGGCTAACGCTAAAATGAGATGGGATTCCCTTATTTGCATGGCGGGATGGCCCCATGCAATTACTTTGTTTCCAGCGTCATATTAGAGATGAGGACTCAGAGGCAAATGACCTCATGAGGCACACTGAAAGTGCTTGAATAAAAGGTTGCACACTTTTGGTGCGCCTCCTAAAAGAAGCCCTCTAGATGGGTAGAAAGGCGGGTCGATGGCTCCCCAGATATTCTCCGGCAGGCAGGTGCAGTCACTCACTGCACCTGCCTGCAAGGGAATCTTGCTGTATAGTTTCCACTCTATGCTAGGCCCTGTACGTTTATGGACAGTATAACCTTTGGGTTGGTGCCAGCCTGATTCTTTGCACCCCCTGAGGATATGTCATCCTAACGGACAGCTAGTTCACAGTGCCACCATAAGCACCCCTAGCTCTGGGCGGGTAGCGAATGGTTCTGACAACCCTGATCCCCCAGGAATTGTGGTAACAGATTTAGAACCCTTTTGCTCAGACATTCGTGCTCTCTTTCTCCCAGAGACCTATACAAGGAATACACATTGGGACGTTTCAATATTCATTGAACCAACGTGATTCTTGTATAAAATATAAGTGTTGCAATGATCAATAGACAGAAGCAAATTAGGGCAGTTTACCAAATGAATAGTTCCACCATTGTACTAAACCAGTGTTTCTATGCAATCATATAATTTATTTATTTATTTATTTATTTAGATTTATATAGCGCATTATCACCCTGGGTCTCTAAGCACTTGTTCAGGTACACACCAAAATTCATAGGGCCAGTCATCGAATTACAGCACGCCCCAGGCTTCCCCGAAGAGCACAGTTTTTAGCATCCTTCGAAAAGGCAGCAGGTTGGGTTCCTTACGAAATTCGATTGGTAAATTGTTCCAGGCTGCCGGAAAAACGTTAGAAAAGGCGCGGCCGCCTATAGTGGCCAATCTGAAGCGTGGTCGGGCCAGGAGGGTAGCCTCAGATGAACGTAACACCCTTCTAGGGGTGTATGGGACCACGCGGGCTTTCATATAGCTTGGTGCGTTGCCATATAGGGCTTTGTGCGTGATACAGAGCCCCTTAAACATCACTCTCTGTCTGATTGGCAGCCGATGTAGTTCGCGCAAGAGAGGTGAAACATGCGTTCTCCTAGGCTTTCTAAAAATCAGTCTTGCTGCGTCGTTCATGACCGTTTGCAGTCTAGTCAGTTGTTTTTGGGTGAGCCCTACACATAGCGAGTTGCCATAGTCCATCCTGGCTAGGATCATTGCAGAGACCGCGCGCCTCAAGGTGGAAAAAGACAAAAGCTGGGAGATTTTTCTTAGTTGTCTTAAGAGACACACACAGATGCCCACCACGAAGAGACTTGTTTTTCCATCGTGAGGTTGCCATCAATGTGAATGCCCAGGCTTTTAACTGCTACTGCAGGTTCTGGGGGCGCCCCCCAATTCCCTTGGCCAGAACAGGTCATTCCATGGGTTGCCAGAGATGGTAATTGGCAACACCTCGGTTTTGTCTGGGTTGATTTTCAGGGAATTGGCAGACATCCAGTTAGCTGTGTATTTTAAGATGTTATGCAGTCTGGCATCCCCACACCGGCAATCCTAATTTTGGATGACGATCTGGGTATCGTCAGCGTAGTTGTAAATTTGACAGTCCATCTGGTTGAGGGCCGAGATCAGTGGCTGCAAATAAATGTTAAATAAAAGAGGTGAGAGGGCGGAGCCCTGTGGCACACCACAAGTGATGGCCACTGAAGTTGAAACCAGATCCGCCAGCTGAACTCTTTGTGATCTCCCTTGTAGGAAGGAGGAGAGCCAGACATGTGCCGTGCCCTGGATTCCAAAGTCCCTCAGCCGCGACAACAATTGACTATGACACATCGTGTCAAAAGCCGCGGAGAGGTCTAACAGCACCAGGGCACCGGGAATTTTTTCATCTGCTCTACATCTTAGTTCGTCCAAGATGGACGGCATCACCAGGTCCGTGCTGTGATGCACCCGGAAACCTGCCTGGTTCCGTTCAAGTAGGTCATGGTATAGTCCTACTATGCATCCCCTAACCTAAATGTGTAGAGCTTGTGTGTGTGTTCTGCCAAGAATCCCTGTACTGGGTGATCCAACCGCTGTTACCTGAAGGGAAAGAATGTAGGTTCCCATCGTGGTCACGAGCTGGTTACTCCATACAGAGATAGTAGGATGCTGGGCCGAATCATCAGCATGTAGTGACCTCGCCAATTACAGTTAAGCGCTCCCCTGGCAGCACCCGGAAATGGATGTTTATATATAACAAAAGGCATGTGTATGTGTTAGAGATAGCTATGTTGCCATATGTACGCAACAAATATTCACATTCGCACAATGTATGCTTTAACCTTGTACACGTTGTGTCAGGGTATTATGAAAGTATTTCCAAGTTGGTTTGTAAGCCAGTATAAATTCTAGAAGCTAATCCTTATTGTCACTGTTGCAAATGTGTGGTAAAAGCCATTGCGTGAAAATGAAAATAACTTTGGGAAGAAACCCATATACATGTACAAAATGGCAGTGTTTCACCCTATGTCTGACTGAGACACATGACACCCACTCTGAGGATGAAAGTCGACTAAAGAGCAGTCTGTTAGAAATGGGGGCCTCTACTTGGCAGAGGTAGGTGCCTTTGTCCAAATCGAGACTCTTGCTTCTAGTCAGGTTAAGAGGGCTACACACTTTAGATAACCCCTTCTCACCACTTGGTAGCTTGGCATGAGCAGACAGGCTTATCACAAAGGCAGTGTGTAAAGTATTTGCACAAACACTCACAGTAACTCAGTGAAAACACCACAAATGAACACCACACCAGTTTAGAAAAATAAAAAATCTTTATCTAAACTAAACAAGTAAAACTCCAACATATACAGTTAAAAATATGACTTTCAAAAGGTTTCAAGAAATCGTACCATAGAAAACTATGGATGCGTGACTTTTCACCAAAGTACCTGTAGTTGCATCAAAGTTAACGAAGCCAAACAGCCGTAGCGTCGGAAACCAAAGAGTTGCGACACTCCTGAGACCCTGAGGAGGCGATGCGACAGTCCTGCTACATGCAAAGGAAGGGTTGCGTTGATTCCAGTCTGTATGGGGAGTGATGCGTTATTTCTTCACAGGTGATGCGGTTCCGGTCCACAGGTGATGCGTCGGGAAAGAGTGTCGCACATGTATGATGCGTGGATCTTTGGGATGCGTCGGCGATCGATGCGTCGGCATTGCACGGAGCTGCGCCGGTCCTCTTCAGCTGTGATGCCTTGATGGGTCGATTCTTGCAGCGATGACAGGCGCTACAACGGTTTTCACAGAGGCATGATGCGTGGAAATTCTTCTTGCTCCGTGAATATGTGTTGGAAAAACAGCCTCAAGATTAGCGATGTGTCGGTTTCTGTAGGTCTGTGAGTTTCTTCTCTCTTCCAGAAGACAGAACTGGCTGCTGCCCTATCCAGCTCTCCTGACACTGTAGGACTCAGCCCAGTGGCTGGTCTCTTGGTACAGATCAGGCCTCCCAGCTTGTGTTAAGTTGTATTTTAAGTCACAATTCTAAAAATGCCAATGGTACAAAGTTGGAATTTTCTTGTGCAAACGATTTAGTATGAGCTGTTTGTATCCTGGGTCACTTGACTAGATGTAGCTCGCAGTTAGTATTTGTGTATTGCTCCCCGACAGTGAGACAAAAGGGGAAGATTGGTGTTGGCAGGATGGGCCATCTCTGACTTGACGACAGAGGGGCTGTAACTTACCCCACTAGCAAACCACAAAGGCTCTACCTTAGCAAACTCGCAAAGGTTTGACACTAGCCTATTGTCACCCCAGACAAACTGGGCCAGGAAAAGGGGGGAAAAGAATTCCAAAAACCTCTGAGAATGTAAACCTCCTGAATTTTCTCCTACTTCAAAGTGTACACCAGTCATACATATTGGACCTCAGACCCAACTATTCGTTGCACTGCTGGACCTGTGGAAGACTCAGAAGGACTACTATTGTGCTGTGCAAGAATGACTGTTAATCTGTTGTCCTGCTGCCCTGCTGCCTTCTGCGCTGATGCCTGAATTAAGGACTGGACAAGCATCCTGAACCCAAACCACCATAGTGACTCAAAGGGCCAGTTGGCTGGCCTACTTATCAGAACTCTGGGACAGGACAGGCTCCAACAACCTTTAACGAAGCACTTGGAACTTGCCTACTGTGAGTCCTGTCCCACCAAGTGGTGCTCTGCCAGCCCATATGTGGTCCCAGTGGAACCAACTCTGGCCCCATCACCTTACAGGACTTTGCATCGCCACAGCAGCTCCTGGGAACCGCTACTGTGTGGCACGTCTCCACGTATTGACATTGCATCGCAGCTGCTCAGAACTGCTGATTCACACCGCGTATCCAGTCATTGACCTCGCATCACCATCACAGCTTCTATGAACCCGAGCAACTCATTTCCATGCAAGGACCTGACATCACTTCTCCTGCACAAATCAACGTCAATGCAGGACTTTGCTTCGCTCCACATTCAGGATTTAAAGTACATTTGTTCAGTGAGGCATACTTGATCATTGGCATGCGCTCTATTGCGGTCAGCCTGAACTTGTGAACTTTATCCCGGATCGGCGCAACCAGACAACCATAGTTGGCACTTTGTGCTTTTAGGCACTATTTTCATTTTATATCCCTGTTCTACCTATTAGATTATTATTGTTTTGGTGTCAAATAATGTATTTGTTTATACTCTATTTTTCCAACCTGGTGTGGGATTCCTCTTGTGTTGTGTTTTCACTTTATTACTGTTTGAAATGCTGCATAAATACTTAACACATTTCCTCTAAGTGAAGCCTGACGGCTTGAGCCACTCTACCAGAGAGTTGATCACAGGTTATTTTGGGGTTTGCTTGTGACTTCACTGTGACAGTAAACCATGGCTGTTTCTTGAGTAGGGTTTTAGGCCCCTTATCAAGGAACAACATTTTCACAACATGACATAACTTGTACAGCACACATTCACACTGTGTTTGTGCTGAATAAAATGTTGGTAGCTGAAGAGGTCATTCTGTGAGTAGGTTAACTGTAGTTTGAGTATTAAGTCAATAAGAGTGGTTGGAGCAAAGGTGTTACGTTGGATAGACAGAGCATTTGCTGGACAATAGGTTAGGGCAGAGAGAAGGCTAATGATTGAATGATTGTACCTTCTATAGAAGAGACTTTATAATAGAGCCACTCTACCAGAGAGTTGAGCACAAATTATTTTGGGGTTTGCTTGTGATTTCACTGTGAGAGTAAAAAATGGCTGTTTCTTGAGTAGGGTTTTAGGCCCCTCAACCAGTAACACAATTTTCTCCACATAACATAACTTGTACAGCACACATTCACACTGTGTTTGTGCTGAATAAAATGTTGGTAGCTGAAGGGGTCATTCTGTGAGTTGGTTACCTGTAGTTTGATCATTAAATCAATAGAAGTGGTTGGAGCAAAGGTGTTAAGTTGGATAGACAGAGCATTGGAATTTGCTGGACAATAGGTTAGGGCAGAGAGAAGGCTAATGATTGAATGATTGTACCTTCTATAGAAGAGACTTTATAATAGAGGTAAAATGACAGAAATGAGAATGGACAGGTTTGTAATGGTATAAAGAGGAAAAATCGATGGGTTAATTGTGTATGATAGTTTTTTGGGTAAGATCTAAAGAGGATTTACTCTTGTGTTTGTAGAATGTTGATTAGGCAGAGTTCTGTGTGGTGCACACTGGGTCCTCAAACTGTTTGCAGCATCTTTTAGGGTATACTGGGAAACGGGGCATAAAGTTTCAATGGGTGAACATGCAAGCTGTATGTTGACCTGAGTGTACTTTTGGAATTGTATTCAGAGGTGTTATCCAAGAGAGGAGTCAAGTCATTGTGTATTTTCTTCAGAAAGTTGGGTGTGTGTCCGGAGAGATTATGCATCTGATAAATACGTCTTGTAGTGGGAGTGCAGGGTGTTGAGATGTTACAGGGAATGTGGGTGCAGGAAATGTAACATTGTGAAGGTGTGATGATGGAGGAATTGGTTGGTGAGTTGGAAACAGGAAAATCGCTGGCGGCTTATATGTGAGTGAGCGGAGGGCATTTGTTGATTGAGAGTGAGTGGTTGGAAAGATTTGTCTGTGGGCATTTCTTATAACTAAGATAATGACTGAGGCCCATGAGAGGGATGGATTGGATTCTATGAATGATTCTAAGTTTTACTTGAGGCAGCTATTCCTTCCATGGGGTAAGTGAGCGCATTCCTGATGTTCTTCCATGCAACTAGTGAAAGAGTAATGGTGTGATACTGGTGAAAGTCCTCAATTTGAGAAGTGGTTTCTTCTGTAGTGGAAGGGTGGCTGCCTTCCTAATGTCGGGAATGACCCATTTCCTGAGGAGGGGTGTGATTGCTCTTTGTGTTTTCTATTTCACAAAGCTAAATACCCTTCAGTTTCTTTATGCAGCAAACAGTTGCGGCTGGTGCAGGTAAGTGCAGTTGGGGGGTGGGGCTGGGAAAGTCAACAAATGACGGTATAGGATTTATTTATTTTATTTCTCTATTCCGATGTCGGTTGACTACCCCTCCCCCACCCCCACAGTGCTTACCTGCACCAGCCGTGACTGGCAGCAAATGTAAATATGTCCTGCCCAAATCCACATAGAAAATATCCTACTGTAGCATATAATCTGACAGAACCACCCAGGCAATTTATTGACAATTTTACAAAAAAATTGAGGGGTATTAGATTGGGCCACTTAGGTGCAAGGAACATGGGAGGGGTTGCGCTGGGATGAGGAAAGATTCCAGCAGACAGTCATTAGGTAGTTATCCCTGTATCCTGTTGTACCCTACTACATGTATGGTCATACTGCACAATCTAATAAGAGCTTTAATGAAGGAAGAAACCCTAAAATGTGCTCAACAAGCTAGTACAAGGAGTCAGGGTGTTCTTTTGTAACATTGCACAAAAGGGTGTCTGTATTACTGCTTCACACACAGTTTGTGTCACTTCTGTATTAATTATATTGGTCAAGTAGTTTTCAGGCGCGGGATTCTTGGTTAGAGCAGAAAATGTCCTGTAGAGACTGTGAAACTGGATGGATAATACCGCGAGCTGCAATGTCAGGTGCCTTTCAAACATGAGGGCAGACCTCACCTGCAGTTTTCACACAGGCAACCATCTATACCTGATATACATACACACCATTTCTACCCATAATGCATGCATGACAAGTAGAAGCACATATCTCATTTTGCACACCCCACCAATCATCCTACATCTGTGTAACACGCAGCACAAGCTTCTTTGTGAAGATGGTCTAACAGGAGATGATGGAGAGAAGTCTCTAGGCACTTTAAATCAGCAGTGCATTTACAGTCTTTGTCTGGACTCGTCATAGCTTCAGGCCCCTCAAGTTGGAGATATGACACGTATGGATGAGTTCTCCTGCTTCCAGCCTGCAGAAAAGAAGACGTCATCAACTTGACTGCTGCATTTGGAAGGGTGCCTGCTACAAAGGGTGGATTGAGGAGGCTCCCAGTGTGCGTACCTTCCTAAAAGGCACATTTATTGTCTTATTCCTACTCCTTGAACCTATTTTCTCTAGAAATATGCACCAATCTAGCAAAAGTTCAGTTCCACCGAGTGCCAAAAGGTAGGACACCGGACATTGTGGCACAAGAAAAGTTCCAAGCACAGAATACACATCATGTTTGTATATGTTCAATTGTGTAAATGTACTGTTTTGTATTTTGTCACTGAGAAGCTTGCCAGTATTGTGTGCCACAATGTCCTTCACAGTGGCACATTTGGAAAGGGGCGACCATTCGGTCCCCCCGAACGTATGGTGGAGTACCTCGATCCCCCCGGGAAGCCATCTTGGGCGGGAGGCGAGTCTCGGCTGGTATGCCCGAAGCGGCATAGCCGGGGCGCGCCTTTTCCCGCCCTAGAGTGGGCTGGCCTAGACACCGACGCGGCCGGCCACGCCCTCGGAGGCAGGCGGGGGCGGGTTCACGCCCACCCTGAAGACGGATAAAAGGAGCGGAAGCCCAAGAAAGCATCCTCTTGTTCCTGTGCTCTGAAGCTGCACCTCCCCGCTGCACGTGAGCTCGAGACGGAACGAAGAGCCAATTTTGAGCGTTGTAATCTTTCTTTTGTCTTACAGATATCCCGTCTGAGAATGCCCAAGAAAGTCGGAAAGCGGGTCGGTACCGAGGAGATGCTCCGCATGCTCATGAAGGAGATAGCCGATCTGAAGAAAAAGGTCGAGGCTAAGGACGGGGAGGGAGGATCGAAGCGGCCTTTGCAGGGAACAATCCCCGGTGGAAAAAGCAAGAGGCCCAGAAGAGGAGCACTTGGGGGAGAGACCCCGGTTCCCGAAACTCTACGAGAGGAGCCAACCCCGGTGCCGAAAGAGGGGAATCCAATCCCTGTGGTGGTCACCCCGTGAACAGGGAGGATATGCCCCCCGAGTTAGCGGCACAATTGGCAGCGTGGTTGGGAAACGATAGCGAGGGCGCCACGGCTGACGACGCCCGAGCAGTAATGAGGCAACTGCGTGAATCTAGGGAGGCTGCGAAGGCGCCATCTTCTATTCCCCCACAGGTCCCGGCGGCTGGAAGTACACCAGGCCCAAGTTCGGCGACAAGCGCGGGGTCTACCTCAGGTAAGAGGCCATTGCCGATTGCGGGGGAGGAGTCTGTACCTTCTCGAAAGGAGAAGATTGCCCAGCACGTCCCACAAGAAATCAAGGAATTGATCTGGGCGGATAAATATGTAAACATGTTTTCATTGCTTACCGATCATTATGAGATCGAACATGTGAAGAGTCAGAAGGAGCTCATGCATCCGAGTGTTTGGCGCGCAAAAATGGCCGCCTTTAAGGTCGACGAGACCATTGGTACTTGGGGCAGAGCGTGGGGTATTTTTACTTCCATCATGGGTGAGCGCAGGCCCGAGTTGTTGACCGAGTTACCCATTTATCAGTCACGTATTATGGAGTATTCTGTGGCATATGGGGGCAACCAGTGGTTCTGCTATGACAATCTGTTTAGAAAAGCTAAAGAGCACAACCCATTGTTGTCTTGGGATTGTTACGACTCCGTGTCTTGGCAGAAAATGGAGAGTACAGGGATGTTGAAGGTTCCATTGGTAGGGAGTAACGGGGGGGAATCCTCCCGCCAAAACTCTGGGACACCCTTTCGGACGGGTGCAGGTAACGAGTACCACTCGAAGCCGAGTGGCAACACAGGTAAAAGGGGGATCTGTTGGAATTTTAACAGAGGCAAATGTACTAGGCCCCAGGGGTCATTCAAATTCAGACATGAGTGTGGGGGGTGCGGGCAGCCATCCCATCCTGAGTCCATGTGCAGAGCCAAAACGGGTGATAGCGGTGGTAAGGGAGGCGCCAAACAGGTCTAATATAGTCCGAGGGGCGCCTTTACCGACCCCGATTGATACCATGGCAATGATTCCTTGGCTCAGCGAATACCTGGATCATGCTTCCGCTGGGGTGTTACGGAACGGGTTTTCATATGGTTTCCGCATCCCAGTGGGGGATTTTCAGGGGGTACCAAACTGTAAGAATCAAATGTCGGTCTTACAGCACACAGCGGTGGTGCAGGTAAAGATTGAGAAAGAGGTGACTCGAGGTCGTGTCGCCGGTCCATTCGATTTGCCACCGGTTGCTAACTTTGTGTGTTCTCCTCTAGGGGTGGTCCCCAAGAAGGACCCGGGTGAGTTTCGGCTGATACATAATTTGTCAGCCCCATGTGGTCTTTCCGTGAATGACGCGATAGACCCGGAAGTATGTTCGGTGCGGTACGCATCTTTCGATGAGGCCGTTGCCATGTTGAATCGCCTGGGGCCCGGGACGCTGATGGCCAAATCGGACATCGAGTCAGCGTTCCGGTTGCTCCCGGTACACCCAGACGATCAGCGTCTCCTTGGTTTTCAGTTTCAGGGTCGCTTTTACATGGACAGATGTATGCCAATGGGATGCTCGATTTCATGTGCCTATTTCGAGAAGTTCAGTTGTTTTCTGCAGTGGGTATTCATGAGGAAGACAGGTTTTCAGCATGTTATGCATTATCTCGATGACTTTCTGTTTTTGGGGGCGGCCAAGGATTCTGAGTGTGGACAGGCTTTACATGAATTTTGTGTCCTAATGAATCAATTCGGCGTGCCATTGGCGCCAGGTAAGACTGTGGGTCCCTCGACCTTGATCGAGTTTCTGGGGATCGAGCTCGACTCGGTGGAAGGTTGTTTTCGATTACCCAAGGAAAAAGTGTTAAAATTCAGATTTTCCCTTGAGAAATGTATTCGTGCAACGAAAGTTAACCTGCATCAGTTGCAACAGGTGGTGGGTCAGTTGAATTTTGCCCTAAGAATAATGCCAATGGCGCGCCCTTTTTCCCGCTCGATTGCACAATCCATGGTCGGCTTGAAGGAAGGACATCATCGCACAAGACTCTCGGCAGAGGTTCGCCAGGACATGCGCATTTGGATTGCATTCCTGGCGGATTTCAATGGTCGAATTGTCTGGAACAAACCAGCGGTGTCTTCCGAGGAGTTGGGGCTCTGGACAGACTCGGCGGGGAGTATGGGTTTTGGCGCCATATTGGGTACACAATGGTCGGCTCAAAAATGGCCGTCATGGTGGCATGAGTACGGGTTGACGAGCAACATTGCTTTTCTCGAACTGTTCCCTATTCTGGTGGCTTTGAAAACATGGCCAGAAGGGTTTAGGGATCACTCTGTTGTGTTCTGGTCTGATAACATGACAGTGGTTGAGTGTATCAATAGTCAGGCAGCACGATGCAAATTGATTCTGAGATTGCTCAAGGAAATTGTGTTGTTATGCATGCAACTGAATGTACTGTTTAGGGCGCGACACGTGCCGGGGGTGATGAACCAAGCGGCTGATGCGCTTTCTCGTTTCCGTATGCAGGCCTTCTGGGGTTTTCTGCCCACAGCGGACCCGGTGGCGGCACCCTTTCCCGAAGCTCTCTGGTCTCTCGGTGCCCCGAACTACAAAACCTCGTGGGAGAGAGTTTAGCACCCAGGACGAGGAAGGCATATGAAGGGGCGTTCCGTTCCTATTGGGCCTTTTTGGGTACTGACGGGGGGGAGCTTTGGGGTCAGGAAGAGTTTGTAGTGAAATTCCTGCTCTCTTTACATCAGGCAGGCAAGTCAGTAGCTACGGCCCAGAGGCATCGGGCCGCCATTTCCTTTATGGCAAGGGCTCATGGGATCCAGGACCCGACAGCGTCTTTCGTTGTGCAGAAAGCGCTACGTGGGTGGCAACGCCTTGAGGGTCGCAGAGTAGACGATAGACACCGGATAGGTCTGGATAGGTTGGCCCTGTTATTGTCCGTGCTACCGGTAACATGTTCATCCCAGTACGAAGCAGTGTTGTTCCGAGCCGCATTTGCATTAGCATTCCATGGGGCTATGCGGGTAAGCGAATTAGTGGCAAAGAACAAGCAGGATACGATGGGGGACTGTGCCGGGAACACATTCAGGTCAGGGAGGAGACAATGACGGTCTCGTTTGTCAGGTCCAAATCCGATCAGGGTGCAATCGGGGACTGCGTAATCATCCAGAGGATCCCCGGGTCTTCCATGTGCCCTGTTGTGTGCGTAGAGGAATATTTAGCGCAGAGGGTGGCAGCATGGGGGGGGACCTTGTCGAGACACGCTGACGCCACCCCACTGACGAGGTTTCAGTTTCAGCGGGTGCTTGCGATGTCGATTTCGGCCGCGGGCTTGAACCCCGGCGACTTTGGGACCCATTCCTTTCGGATAGGGGCTGCTACAGAGGCTACAGCCAGGGGTCTGAATGTTGAACAAGTAAAACGTGTGGGGCGTTGGTCCTCGAACTGTTATAAGAGGTATGTGCGGTTGCACATGTTGTGAAGCTGTAATGATGTACTCACGCTTCTTGTTTTTGTTTGGTTTTTCAGTTGCGCAAGCCTACGAGGCGGGGCGGACTGTGCAGTCGACCCGACACCGGGGGGCCAGCGGTCAGACATCACCGGCTGTGAAAAAAGAGGTGTGGGTCGTGGGCCACTCATACGTGAGGCGTGCCGCGGACGTATTCAAAGCAGGTGACATGATTCACGTGGCTGGGGAATACGGGTACAGTGTGTCCTTCTACGGAAAGGGCGGGCTCTGTATTGACCAGTTTCAATCATTTATTGGGGGTTTGTTAGGGCGGACGAGGTCACCGCCGTCTGTAGTCATAGTACATCTTGGGGGCAATGATTTGGTGGCCACTGGTAGACGACTTCTTCTTGAGGCGATGCTTTCCACGGTAAGTTGGTTGGCGAGAAGAGTTCCAGGGTGCACAATTGCATGGTCCCATATGATCCCACGGAAAGTGTGGCGGGGGGCTATTTCTGTTTCTGCTCTGAATCATTCAGTAAGGAAGATTAATAATAAAGTGAGTAGATTATTCCGTTCAAGTACACTGCATTCTATTTCGCATGGTTGTATTAAAGGGGACAGTATGTATTTGGGGGATGGTGTTCATTTGTCCCGGATAGGGAACGAGTTACTCATAGGAGACCTGATAGCCTGGCTAAAGACGTTATGACATGACCTTTAGGCAGGAGTGTTGTGGGGGGTCCGGATAGCCGGTCAACTATCCGGCCTGTGGCGGTAAGGTCATGATCGGTGAGCAGTAATTCGAAGATCCCTATAAGGGGGCGTCACCCATTACGGATGGGAGCGCGTGGGGGAGGTGGCCAATTGGCCCCTCAACGGGGAGGCGGTCCTGTCTAAGGAGAGGCCGCCGGAAGGAAAGGAAAGGTGGTCAAGGCCCCTTCCTGGATAGGAGGGGCTACGGCCCCTCCTGGGGAATTTCCCGGGGCCAGGACATCTGCGACGGCAGATGGGTAAGTTGCGTGGGGTGCGGGAGGGGGTTTACGCTACCTTTTAGACACCTCACACGAGTCCTCGAACGACCGTTAAATGGCGTCGAGTTTATTGGGGCCCCCGTCAAGTACAAAGGGAAATTGGTAGATGCACTTGAGGTACGCCTCTGTGCGGTCACTCCTCTCACAAGTGAGGGGGGTATTTCTGGTTTAGGGATCTGACACCGGTTACGACCTTGCCGTTGGCCCTTAACGTTAGGATGTACAATTTCAAGTCAAATGTTTTGTAGGATGTTAGTTCGGCTAGGAGAACCTTTGTATTAGAGATCTGTTAAGGTTAGCCAAACATCGTAATGTGGAAATGAAATTGTACATAATATGAAACTGTTATTTTAATGTTTTAATTTTGTTTCATATTTTAATAAATACGGCCGGGAAGGGTGACTCCCTTCCCGCCTTCCAAAAGTTCAAGAACGGTTTCCGGTTTCCCAATTCTTGGGGATTGTGTTGAGAGGGGGTGGCGGGTATCTCAGCCATATGGAAAGGGGCGACCATTCGGTCCCCCCGAACGTATGGTGGAGTACCTCGATCCCCCCGGGAAGCCATCTTGGGCGGGAGGCGAGTCTCGGCTGGTATGCCCGAAGCGGCGTAGCCGGGGCGCGCCTTTTCCCGCCCTAGAGTGGGCTGGCCTAGACACCGACGCGGCCGGCCACGCCCTCGGAGGCAGGCGGGGGCGGGTTCACGCCCACCCTGAAGACGGATAAAAGGAGCGGAAGCCCAAGAAAGCATCCTCTTGTTCCTGTGCTCTGAAGCTGCACCTCCCCGCTGCACGTGAGCTCGAGACGGAACGAAGAGCCAATTTTGACCCACCCACCAGCCCCTGAGGACAGCGATTCGTTGTGAATACAGTTGATATAGTATTTTGTTTTTTTTCTCTGTTTGCTTACAGGTGGTGATGATGTCGTGAAATTTCTTAAATGCAATAAAGATTGGTTAATTTTAGTATGTTTTGCAAATAAAGTTTTGGAACAAAGTTTGAACAGTATTCACGCTTGGTAATAAGTGATGTTTGCTTTATAATCTTAGTAACTTAGTTAGACTTGTCGTATTTATTTTTGGTCGGGCGGTAAGGTCATGATCGGTGAGCAGTAATTCGAAGATCCCTATGAGGGGGCGTCACCCATTATGGATGGGAGCGCGCGGGGGAGGTGGCCAATTGGCCCCTCAACGGGGAGGCGGTCCTGTCTAAGGAGAGGCCGCCGGAAGGAAAGGAAAGGTGGTCAAGGACCCTTCCTGGATAGAGGGGCTACGGCCCCTCCTGGGGAATTTCCCGGGGCCAGGACATCTGCGACGGCAGATGGGTAAGTTGTGTGGGGTGCGGGAGGGGGTTTACGCTACCTTTTAGACACCTCACACGAGTCCTCGAACGACCGTTAAATGGCGTCGAGTTTATTGGGGCCCCCGTCAAGTACAAAGGGAAATTGGTAGATGCACTTGAGGTACGCCTCTGTGCGGTCACTCCTCTCACAAGTGAGGGGGGTATTTCTGGTTTAGGGATCTGACACCGGTTACGACCTTGCCGTTGGCGCTTAACGTTAGGATGTACAATTTCAAGTCAAATGTTTTGTAGGATGTTAGTTCGGCTAGGAGAACCTTTGTATTAGAGATCTGTTAAGGTTAGCCAAACATCGTAATGTGGAAATGAAATTGTACATAATATGAAACTGTTATTTTAATGTTTTAATTTTGTTTCATATTTTAATAAATACGGCCGGGAAGGGTGACTCCCTTCCCGCCTTCCAAAAGTTCAAGAACGGTTTCCGGTTTCCCAATTCTTGGGGATTGTGTTGAGAGGGGGTGGCGGGTATCTCAGCCATATGCAATCCGGCTTCCCTGTTAACATGTTGAAGGCAACTTCTATTTCAGAATGGCTGGCAGGCCCAGTAACAAAAGACAAGGGACATGTGTTTCTCTACAAGGACAGGAGATGCTGACATTGAGGCTGATTATGGCAAGGTGAGCCGTGTACCACTGGGTGCATCCAGGCCACTGGGCTCCTCATTATGCGGCTAATGATCTTAAATTGAAAATTAATAGAACTGGTGTGGCATTTTCGGCTGATTATACCACAAATTAGTATTAAAACCAAAGTTAAAAGAGTCGAGCCTGCACTGGGACCAATGTTAATGCCCTTCCTTGTACAGATCAAGCTCTGTGGTCCCACGGGCACCTCCTCAGCCTATTATAGTTCTGTAAGTATATTAAGAATATTCAATTATTAAGTCGCAGATGTAATTACTACTTTTGCTCTCATAGAGAAAGAAACTATCCGCAGGAAACCGAAAAGTGTTGATACAATGAACAATGTTGGACAGCAAAATCGAAATCACATTTATTGTGCGTTCGACAAATGACAACGATTGCAAACAAGCACTGGCAAAGACAATAGGTCTTGTCTTTAAAAGGAGTTAGTTGACCTTATGCCTTCGCCATGCTTGCTGACGATGATGAGTACCACATGCAAAAAAGAAATATTTATTCTTGTTACCAATGCTGAACAGCACTGGAAAAAAACAAAAAAGATCAGACTAGCCAGCGCTAGGGTCCTGATATATGCATGTGTATGCATAACCGAGCATGCTCCGTACGTGTCTTGAGGGGGCAGCAATTCTTTTTTGATATGCGCGCATCTCGAAGTAGTAAGTTGAAAAATAAATATGTGTGAAAGAGCCTGAAACCAGATTGCAGCTGCCAGGCCCTCCCAAAAATAAAATAAATAAAACATAACAGGGAGGGGTGAGGAACAACGGATGAGCTGGAGAGCGATAGGTGGTGAGTGTGTGGAGGAGGCGAGGAAGTGAGCAGGAGGCAGAGCACGCGAGAGAAGAACGTGTGCACTCCTGTGGAAAGCTAAAATAAAAGTCGTTTCCTGATTGTAAGTAGTGGAAGGACAGAAATCGATCAATCAAACATACTGTACAACTGCTTCTCTCTAGGGAGGGGCCAACCAAAGAAAAGGAAAAAAAGCTAGCCAATAATGGGCCAACCAATACTATTGGCAGGGACCCAATAAATTACAATTAATGATCTGACCCAAAGCCTACTGTAAGTATTGATCTAACACACCTTAGGTCTTTGGACAGCAGTTCAGGTTATATGGGAGAGGACATGTTGATACTAAGAACACAAGGTTTTTATGTTTTTTAAGGGTACAGATGTAACAATTTAGATATTTTTTAAAAAATGTAATTATTAGCAAACTTCTGAAAGCATGTTTAAATATCCATTCACATAAAGGAGTCTTAGGGCTTGTTTCTCATTGCAAAAAATCTTTTGACTGAGCGATGAAATATGAATGAATAGCATTTTGTAGGGCAAGCTGCTCCCTGAATCCAGCATTCTGGTGCCAATTACCTAAAGGGAAGGGAGGCATTCCAGAACAATAATTCTTACTTAGCTGAAGTTTCCTCAAGCTGCTCACTGAAGAATAAGTGCAATGTATAAAGGACAAGATAAAAGAATCTCAGATGGAGGGGTGTGATTGCTCTTTGTGTTTTCTATTTCACATAACTAAATACCCTTCAGTTTCTTTATTGCAGCAAACAGTTGCGGCTGGTGTAGGTAAGTGCAGTTGGGGGGTGGGGCTGGGAAAGTCAACAGATGACGGTATAGGATTTATTTATCTTATTCCTCTATTCTGACGTCGGTTGACTCCCCCTCCCCCCGCCCCACAGCGCTTACCTGCACCAGCCGCGACTGGCAGCAAATGTAAATAAGTCCTGCCCAAATACACATAGAAAATATCCTACTGTAGCATATAATCTGACAGAACCACCCAATTAGGCATAATGCAGTAATAGTAATAAAGTGAAAAGACAACACAAGAAATATACCACACCAGTTTTGAAAGGGTCAATTTAACCCCTTAACTGCTGCCGACGGCCAACGGTCGTCACAAGCACTACCTCCCCAGTGCTGCGCACGACCGTTGGCCGTCGGGCCAGCATTCGTTCTTCGAACGTTCAGCACTGGGCGCTGAACGTTCGAAGCTCTGATGAGGCTAAAATAATTATTTGAAACCAAAACCAAACATATCCTGTTAGTAGAACTTGAGATATGCAGTTTTAAAGATTAAAGTGAAACTAGTGCCTAAAAGCACAAAAAGCCATCCATGGTTTTCTGGCCGCCCTTGACCGGGACAAAGTCATACGTTCAGGCTGACCATGATGGAGCGCGCGCTGGTTGCAGGGACCAAGTTAGTCCTGCTGAACACATTACCCTAAATCCTGCTTGTGGATGTTGTAAGATCCTGCATTGAGGATGTATTGCACAGTGGTGGTACTGATTGGCTTTGGGTTGCTAGGCAAATTCCTGTGTTGAAATTGTGCCACGCATCTGGATTTCTGAGGAGTTACAGGGTTGCAAGGCAAAGTCCATGCTTGGAGAAGGCATTGAGCAGCGGGTGTTGCAAAGAACTTTGATACCCTGTTTTGGGCATGCGTTGCACAGCAGTCGTTCTGATGTGAAACTGAAAGGGATGTGTTGGTTCTGCTAGGACTGCAGTTGGACTGGCAGATCACCTTTAGGTCTTCTTCCAAGGGGCTAAGACTGGGGTGGCACCACTTGAGGGGTAAGACTCACAGCAGAGTCCAAGTGCTATGTTCAAGGCAGTTGGAGCATTTTCTGTCCCTGGGGGTCTGATCAGGAGGCCAGCCAACTAGTCCTTGGCGTACTTCTTGTAGTCCTGAGATCAACTTACAGTCCTTTCCACTCAGGCAACATGGTAGCAGCGCAGCGGAGTAGCACTACTTGCAGCAGAGCAGCCATCGTTCCCTCTGAGTCTTCCACAGATCCAGAGTGTACTGGAGAGTAGTATATGAGGGTCCAATATTTACACTTAGTGCCAGCCATGAGGGTGGAGAAGGTTCTGGAGGTTCCTATCCTCAGAGATGCTTTGAATTTCGTTCCTCCCTGCTCTGGCCCTATTTTGTCTGAGTGCACAAAAGACTGATGTTAGACCCTTTGTTAATATGCTGGGGCAGAGCCTTTGTGATGTACAATGGTGGTAGATGACAGCTTTCCTTCATCATCAAGTTAGAAATGACCCATCCTGCAAACACCTATTTCTCATTTGTCTCACGGTCTAGGAGCAATGCACGAAGACCAACAGCCTTCTACACTTAGTCATGTGACCCAGAATACAGGCTACAGGCACCACTTTCTAAAAGTGACAATTTCAGAATTGTGGCCTAAAATCTTACGTTAGCATTAAAGAAGCTTTTGAATTACAGTTCTTTAGACACTAGGTTCGACAGTCATACCTTGCTCCCATTTAAAGGTAACCCAATCCTATCCTTTAGGAGAAGTAGGCCTTTCAATATCATCTGCGGGGTACCCCGAAGATCATCCCTCAGCTCGCCACTGTTCAACATCTACATGGCCCCGCTCACCCACGTCACCAGACTGCACCACGTCAACATCATCTCCTACGCCGACGACACACAGCTGATCCTCTCTCTCACCAAGGACCCTGCCATGAAGGAATGGAAGCCATCGCCGATTGGATGAAGAACAGCCGTCTGAAGGTGAACTCAGACAAGATGGAGGTCTTCATCCTCTGCTCCACCCCCTCAGCCTGGGACGACTCCTGGTAGCCGACTCCTGGGAGCAGCACCAACACCCACTGACCACGCACGCAACCTGGGGATCATCCTCGACTCAACGCTCTCCATGACCAAGCAAGTCAACGCCGTCTCATCCTCCTGCTTCAACACCTTCTGCATGCTCCGCAAGATATACAGGTGGATCCTCACCAACACTAGAAAAACGGTCACCCAGGCCTTCGTCAGCAGCAGGCTGGACTACGGAAACTCCCTCTAAGCGGGAGCACTGGCCAAACTGCTGAAACAACTACAATGCATGCAGATCGCCTATGCCTGACTAATCCTCGACATCCCTCGACACAGCCACATCACACCCCACCTGAGAAACCTGCACTGGCTGCCCATCAACAATAGGACAACCTTCACGCTCCTTACCCACGCACACAAGGCACTCCATGACACCGGACCAGCATATTTCAACAGATGACTCATCTTCTGCACCCCTAACCGCTAGCTATGCTCTGCTCTGCTGACCACGCCCTCGCTACCGTCCCCCACATCTGAAAAGCTACCTTAGGCAGCAGATCATTCTCCTACTTCGCCGCCAAGACCTGGAACACCCTCCCCATCCTCCTACAGCAGACCCAAGACCTACTAACCTTCAGGAGGCTACTCATGACCTGGCTGTTCGAGCAGTAGCAGCACCCCCGCCCCCCTGCGCCTTGAGACCCTTACGGGTGAGTTGTGCCCCATACAAATTTCCTGATTGATTTAAATAGTGAAAAACAAATTTAAGAGTTTTTTACTATGAGGACATGTAAAATATAAAAGTACATGCCCAGATTTTTAAATGCTCTGTACTCTGCCCTCTGGGCTGTCTAGAGTCTCCCAGTGTCTCCTAGAGGTGACTTAAATGTATGAAAAGAGAAGGTTTGTGTGTAGGGAAACGTTTACTTTGATAGGTAGAAATGGTGGTCTGCGCATGTTAGAGGACTACTTAAGGCTTCTTTTTTATTTTCTTAATTTGGACGATGTTCTAATGCCACTGTGGACGATTTGCCTGCATTTAAGGCGGAGCGCAGCCGGCGGGGGCTCCAGATCCCATAAACCCCAGTGTCATCATGGCTGCACCACATTAGCGCTACTTAAGCGCTTCCAGTTTCATGGTGTGGGATGCACCTGAGCGCATCACGGCACAAGGCGGGCGTGTCTTTGCCCATCATTGCCTGGAAGCAGCTGGGCTTGGCCACCTCCCCCCCTTCTGATCGCTTCTAAAGGTATGTTATTTTAAAATCTAAAAGGGTAAACGGAAAGTACTTCCATCGGACCCTACCCCGGGCACCAGTTTAGATGAATTTCTGCAGAGAGCAGTGGTCATCATTAAAAAAGTAATTTAGTGCGCAAAGAGAAGATTATAGTTGTCTTCCCCTATTTCCCCAAATTCACACCCGGTAGCCCAGGATGATGAGCCAGAGAGCAGAGGTAATTTACCCCAGTAACAATCTATTGCTGCCCAACCCTCCACAGAATAGTTTGTCATATGGTTACTACGTTTCTATATATTGTGTTAAGTTAGCATGTGCTTATTAAATGTTTAAACGCCATATTTTCTTTCTGCTTCGGTTTGCACACGGCACCTAATTGTTATTGTAGCTTTCAACCTAGACGAAAGATGGGATTTATTTGAGAATAATATGTTATTGCCCTGGTATCAGTCGTGCTTGGTACACTTGGTACAACTATCTGCACACTGAGAACTGCACACTCTCAGAATAACCTAACACAAGGTTGTTGAAGGCCTGATCCTCGGACCACGTTAGTCATAACACAAATAATGTCTGTGCCAACATTTGGCTCTACGTGGGTTTAAGATACAGTTACAGGGAATGAATCAACACACTTGATGCTGAGCATTCTGAGAGCTGGTAGCTGTTGATGTGATCTCCTCCTACTGAGAATTAGAGGTATGGGTCCGCCCTGCTAAGAACCCAGATGAGACCTTCTTAGATATAATATAATATGCTAATTAGGGTGCGCGAAATATAGGTGATACAGAATTCTATAGATTTTTGCATCATAAAATGCTAGCACCTTTTGCTTACTATGGATTAGTGACTATGCTGCTGACTCTGATTTTTATAATATGTATATTGATATTATACAAGATACTGCGTTTCAGAATGCTGTATTGAAAAATAAACATTTCAAACTTGCACGTGTATTCTTTGCCTCCCAGTTTCGGTTTGGAATGATAATATAACGAAAGAGTGTTCATGTGTTCCACGATACATGAGGTGTTCTGGATTGTCTAAGTCATTGGTAAGTTATTACTACCGATGAGACACTGTAGCTAGCTTGGTAAGGGGATTTCTGAAACAAAGGTGAGTTGTGGGTCACCCTAACTCACCCAGGTTCTAGATCTCTGTGCACAGTTCTGTGGGAGAACGGAAACCCTGCTACAAGTTGTGGGTAGGTCCCCTAAAGGCTCACAAGCCTCTACCCATTTAGATTTACAAAAACATACCTTTAGAAGCGACAAGCCTTGGACCTAGCTATACGAAAAATAGGGAAATTGAGGGCCGAAGTAAGATCGAGGTAGGGCTGTCCAAACTATCTTCTGTCTTGATGGCGGGGCATTTTAGTGGCCCATCTATTTCTGTCCAAACTAGGTTGCTATTAAAACCAACACATCCACAGCTATTAACTATCCGTGGCTGACAATCCTGCAAACGCTGCTAAGAAGCACAGCACACAACAAATTAATTCCATAAGTAGCAGAGGGCATAGTGTTATAAGGGACAAGGCCTCCAGCCCTCCACACAATTAAAAAGAAGCAGGTAATACTTAGGGGCAAAGGGCCATACTATGTGTCACTCCGAGCAGGAATCAACCCCAGAAATATACAACATTCCGCATCTACTCCCCTCAAGCTACTCCATATGTAGTGATATTGAAAGGAGTGGTGCCATTTAAGGAAAATATGATGGTTAATCATAACCAACTTCAAAACAAAGTGGTGCAATGGGTAAAAGGGACGCTGAAAGAACTGGGGCTGCTGTATGACCAAATAAATCATATCCGGAGAGTATCATGGGTAGATCCTTTGCCCAAATCAGATGAGAGGCATTGTATTGTGGTCAATTAAAAAAAAAAGCAGCGGTGAAGAACATTCCGCTAGGCTTACCCATCTTGTCATGAACCAAGGCCCTTCCTTTGAGTTTCTTTTACAGACATCCAGCAAGATTTTCACAAACATCTACAGTGTTTCCTTTTTCTGTGCCCGTAGCAAATAGATTTGAGCCACTTTGGCTCTCGACCAAACAGATTGACTCCTTCAAACATCTCCCTCATGTCCAGGACCATGCCCTCCCACTTTTAGGGGTTCAAGGGTTAAAACTCCAAAGTCTAATTTCGAAAAGAAGGGATTTAAAATCCTCTTCTGGAACATTGCAGGGGCACGTTCGAAAATTGAAAACCCAGACTGGACTGACTTTGTGAGTTCAGCTGGTATCATCTGCTGTCAAGAGACATGGTCTTTGGAGGACCTGGAATTAAATGGATATCACTCTTTCTTGGAGCCAGCCCTCCTGTCTGTTGCATGTAGAGCCTAAAGTGGCCTAGTGAGTTTTATGTCTGTTCATATCCCTTACCTCTCAATTACATATAAATTGGTCTTCACCATACTTCTAGGTCATTCTTTTTACTTATCTAAAAGATTATGATATTCTTCTGGTGAACTTTTTTTATAATTATAATTTCAACCTCTTGGAAAGAGAAGCCATAGTCTCATTTGATGCTTTTCTGGATTCCTGTTTCATAAACGTTAAATTTATCTCTGTATTAATTTGAGTGGGGGACATTAATACACCCCTGTGTGAATTTAGAGGGGATAGGGTTTCCAACTTTAAGAATCAGAATAATATATATATCTCTTATGAAACAAAACCATATGGGGATGCATTAAATACCGTTGTGTTAAATTATGTTTTAGTGTTAGCAAATGAAATGGTTGATAAGAAGGGGAATACACTCTGAATCTACACATGTAATAGGAGAGGAAGTACAATCGATTTTATTCTGATATCTATAGAGTTTGTACAAGTTTTATTAGACTTTAATATTGTTGCCCACTGCATAAGTGACCACAATTCTTTAGTCTTATCACTAAACCATCAGATAGCCATACCTACAAAAAATAAATGTAGTAAGATAGACCGTCTTAATGAAAAGGGGGCCAGAATTAAGTGGGAATTGTTGAACCCTGATCTTTTTAATGAGCAAATTATTTCACAAAATGTACCTACAGTTCAAGGTTGGTTGCAATTCAGATAATGCAATAGATCACTCAATATTGGAGGGTTTAAATACCCTATGTAGAGCAATCTCAGAAACCTGTCATCTGATAAACCTAAACGTGAAAAACGTTTGCATAGATGATTTAATTCAGCATGTAGCCGAGCCCACAAACAGCTAAAGTTCTCTCTAAGAAACGGCCCGGACAGTTGTGGAAGTTAGAGCTGCGAGACACTACTATAAACTAACTATTGCGGAAAGGAAAAAGCAGTTTCAGGCTAAAGCCTGGAAGACCTCCTGTGGGAAGTTGGCCTGATATGTGATGTTTCCAATTCTGGAACCACCTTGTATCAGTCCAAACAATCCCTTATGGTGTCTGGTTGTAAGTCAACTTTGTTAGACAAGCTATCCTAGGGGTATCATGGACTAAGCAGCCTAAAGGCTTAACTTAAGAGGTCGTGTTAAGCGAGCTGTTTTACCACATACAATCCTGTAATATCAAATGAAAGGACACCACACAAGTATATATTATAAAAAATATATGTGTTTATTTCTAAATTAATCCCCAGTACTCTTTATGAGCAAAGGGGCTCAAGCGTTAAATCAAAAGCACAGTATAACATACAAAGTTGCACAATTATGGATGAATTTGAATTTGAATTTGAATTTAAAAATATTTATAGAGCGCAACATTCACCTGGCGGTTTCTTGGCGCTGTGAAGGGAGGGTACCAGAGGAGAAAGATGACAACCACAGGCTCAAGAGAGTGTAAGCAGTTTACAGAGAGAAAGCCTGTTTAAAAAGAAAAGTCTTGAGGTTTTTCCGGAAGGGAGGATAATGCGTGGCTGATCTTAGATGGTCAGGGATTGAGTTCCAAAAGGTGGATGCCAAGGTAGAAAAATTGGCCCCTCCCCATTTTTTGCGCTTATAGCGAGGGACCAGCAGGAATGACTGTGACGAGGAGCGTAGCTCTCTGGTGGGGGTGTACTCCCTGATCAAGGAAGAGATGAAGGCGGGAGCCGAGCCCCTTCATGCCTGGAAAACCATACAACCTATTTTAAATAGGGCTCGCTCCCTAACAGGCAGCCAATGAAGCGCCTTCAATAAAGGGGTTGAGTGGTGGGAACGTGATAGGCCATAAACTAATTGAGCCGCCTGGTTTTGGACCAGCTGGAGTTTCCGCAGATTGTATGCCGGAATGCAGTTGTAGAGGTCATTCGCGTAGTCCAGCCGGTGTAACACCAAGCGAACATGATCTGCTTGAGTGCCAGGGGACAAAAGAAACGGGAGACAGTGCAGATAGTACGAAGGGTGAGAAAGCAAGAAGAAACAACAAAACTAATCTGTGAGTGAAGGTGAGATGATTATTAAGCTTGACACCTAGCGTCTTAACTGAGGAAGCAGGAGTGGGGGGGGGGGGGCCCAAAAGAAGAAGGCCAAAACAAAGAGTTCAAGGGACTGGAACAACCACCCGTGAGAACCAGCTCGGTCTTGTCAGGGTTCAGCTTCAGGTGGTTGAAGTTCATCCAGTCCCTGATAAAAATCATAACAGACTGAACATTGGAAATAGAATAAGAAGAAGAGGATAGATTAAAGATGAGCTCGAGGTCATCCGCATAGTTATAAATGGTGACCTCCAGCTGCTGGAGAGCAAAAATCAAAGGATAGATATAGAGGTTGAACAGAAGAGGGGAAAGAGAAGAACCTTGGGGAACACCACACGTGACCCTCAATGGGGTGGCTGAGAAATCCCCCAACCGAACCGCCTGGATGCGGTCCCTCAGGAAGGAGGAAAGCCAGACCAGGGCCGAGCCCCCGACTCCCGCCGCTCCGACACGTGACAACAAGATGGAATGGTCCACCGTGTCGAAAGCGGCAGAGAGATCAAGGAGCACCAAGGCCTGATGTTGGTTTTGGTCCATGCCCTCCCTGAGGTTGTCCAGGACCGACACCACTACAGACTCGGTAGAGTGTCTAGGCCGGAAGCCTGCCTGGCGGGATGCTAGGCCCCCATTCTCCTCAACAAAGGAGCTGAGCACCGCGGTTACGTGGCGCTCTAGCACCTTACCCAAATAGGGCAACAGTGAGATGGGGCGGTAATTGGCAGGGGCAGAAGAATCAGCCCCGGGCTTCTTAAGGATAGGCACTATGGTGGCAGATTTAAGAGCTAGAATCACGACCCCCTGGGCAAGGGAACTATTCAGAAGTGTGAGAGGGGGCTGGGTGCAAACAGAGTAAATCTGTCTGAGAATGCGAGCTGGGCAGATGTCAGCCGGAGAGCCTGACTTGACTTTGGGGAGTATAGCCAGGACAGTATCTTCAGTAAGACGTGGAATCGAAGTGAGAAGAGACTGGGCAGTCGGGGGAAGGAGATCAACAAAGGAAGGGGAGGGAGGGGAGATATTAGATTTGATATTACTAATTTTATTCAAAAAATAAGTATTCAGGGAGTCACATAAAAACTGGGTAGGAGGGGGTTTGAGGGTAGCCCTGTCCGAGAAAGCCAGGTCGTGGACAGTGGTGAAAATCTCCCTGGGTTTATTCTCCGCAGCCAACATTTTTGCGGAGAAATACGCTGTTTTTGCACCAAGGATAGCTCTCTTTTACTCTCCCAAAAGGGTGGTATATTGGATTTTCAGTATGGGACAGTAGTCCCTTCTCCACTGCCTCTCAGACTTCCAAAGGGTCAGCTTTTTCTCCTGTAAATCCTCACTGAACCACCGGTTGGCCTCATTGGGACGTCTGACCGATATCCGCCGTAGGGGAGCTACCAGATCGCAACCTCCGGCGAGCCAGGTGTTAATGGAGGCGGCTTGAGATGATGAGGACAAGCCAGCCAGGTTGGGCGAGGAATTCAGGAGGGAGGATGATAGTGACGGGAGATCAACACAACTCCAATTGCGTGCCCAGATGTTTTTGGCAAGCGGGATTTTTCCTACCGGGCTAAGGTGAAGGGAAAAGGTAATTAGGAAGTGATCCGACCAGGGACAAGGGGAGACAGACAGCGATAAAACAGGACAGTTGAGGGACCAGACCTGGTCAAACACGTGTCCGTGAATATGCGTGGGGACTAGCACATGAGAAACAAAGTTCAAGGCCTGAAGTGATTCTGAGAAGTCTTTAGAGGAAGTACACTCATGGGGATCAGTAGGCCAATAATTAAAGTCCCCTAACACAAGGACCGAGGTATGGTTGACCACCAGGGTGGTCAAGAGGTCCTGAAGGGCTGGCAGAAACAAGAGCGAGAACTGGGGTGGACGGTACATCAATACGCAAGTGAGCGGGGGGGGAAAAAGTGGGTGAACGAATAACAAAATAATCAGTGGACACGATGGGAGGTGAGGGAAGAAGTTGAAAATTTAATTCTGACCAGGCAATGAGAGCCACACTGCCCCCTGCTTGCCAGCCGGGCGATCTGCGTGGAGGGCAACATAGGAGGGGGGAGAGCAGCAAGAAGGGAGGGCAGGGAAGACTCGCCAAACCAGGTCTCGGTTAAGAATAACATGTCGGGCTTATGTGTATCAAGCAAAACAAACAGCTCCTGATAGTGCCTGACCGCCGACCTAGTATTAAGTAGGATAATAGATAGAGGGCAGGGTGATGGTGGGCTAGAGTCGGTCGACAACTGAGTCATGCGGTGCAGGGAGGGAGAGGAGAAAGGGGGACTGTGGAGTAGACAGGGGGACACAGACCGAGGGAGGCGATGTAGTTGATGGTAGAATCAGCCAACGGCCAGCGCCCCTGAATGGCAGATAACTCCTCAGAAGAATATGTAATAAGTTGGGCATAAGAACGCTCCCCCGGCCCCATCTGGCCGCGGACGGGCGCAGACGGGCTTACCTTAGGCGCACCTTTGGCGTACCACCGGCGCGCCCGCTGCGCCCGTCCGCTGCGCTCCCGGAAGCACATTGCTTTTTATGGGCTTTCCCACCCGAACACTGGACCACTTACTCCGGCGAGTCTCGTGGGACACCCCACCCCAAGATGGCGGCTTGCCCTCCCCTCTTGGCCCTGAGGCCGGCTGTAATCCACGAGGGAGGGCAGTGGAGGAGCGGGGAAGTGGCGGCACCCTGCACAACAAAAAATGGGTTAGTGCAGACAAGGTAGTGCAATTTAAAACATTAAAAATGCAGTGGAGATTTTTATAAAATACACTCCCAAAGCGCAGCTTCCAACTTGCTCTTGGTACCAGGACCTCCAAGCAAACCCCAGGCGCTGCCACCAGCCTGAGAATTCGCCCAGAACCCCCGCTCAGCTGGCCTTGTTATGTGCTCTCCCACCCGAACACTGGACCGCTAACTCCGGCCAGGCTCGTGGGACACCCCACCCCAAGATGGGGGCTCGCCCACCCCTATTGGCCCTAAGGCCGGCTGTAATCCACGAGGGAGGGCAGTGGAGGAGCGGGGAAGTGGCGGCACCCTGCACAACAAAAAACGGGTTAGTGCAGACAAGGTAGTGCAATTTAAAACATTAAAAATGCAGTGGCGATTTTTATAAAACACACTCCCAAAGCGCAGCTTCCAACTTGCTCTTGGTACCGGGAACCTCCAAGCAAACCCCAGGCGCTGCCACCAGCCTGAGAATTCACCCAGAGCCCCCGCTCAGCTGGCCTTGTTATGTGCTTTCCCACCCGAACACTGGACCGCTAACTCCGGCCAGGCTCGTAGGACACCCCACCCCAAGATGGCGGCTCGCCCTCCCCTCTTGGCCCTGAGGCCGGCTGTAATCCACGAGGGAGGGCAGTGGAGGAGCGGGGAAGTGGTGGCACCCTGCACAACAAAAAACGGGTTAGTGCAGACAAGGTAGTGCAATTTAAAACATTAAAAATGCAGTGGCGATTTTTATAAAACACACTCCCAAAGCGCAGCTTCCAGCTTGCTCTTGGTACGGGAACCTCCAAGCAAACCCCAGGCGCTGCCACCAGCCTGAGAGGGCGGGTGGCCACTCAAACCATATATTAAAAAGTGGTATAAGAGATACCAATCGAACAGTGGTTAGACCTAGGGCCTAGTGAATCGCTGGGAGCAGTCGGGACTAGCAATGCTGAAGTCGGGAAAAGCCAGCGGGATTCGGGTGCAGCACTTAAAGTGCGGCTTGCACCAATGCAATGTCAATGGTGCGTAAAAGTTACACAAATAGAGTTTAAGGACACTTCCGCTGAACCTAGAAATACAAAACTTTAGACACAGACCCTAGAGGTGTGTACCAGTGTGGGAACACAGGCGTTGCAATGTTACCTCACCCACAGGAAGCGGGTGCATAGGGTCGAAGTGGCATCGGGTTTTGACACGCAGGCTCTTGGTGCTTGAAGCTGAAGATGCTGCAGGCGATGTGAAGGAGAAGTGTCCGGTGGATCTGAAGTGGTGAAGACCTGAAAGCAGAGGGGACAATGTTCAAAGACACTGACCAGTGACCACCGTGGAACCAGATTGGAACCAGGCAAAGTCGGGTGCAAACAGGTGATAAGGGGTTGCTTCTCTCTGCAGCCACGTGGATACGAAGAGGTCAAGGACGTCCAGGAGTCGATCACGAGCTGCCCACAAAGGTTCTAGCTGATGGCGGTGTCAGCAACTTGATTGATGCAAACAGGCTTTGGCTAATGCAAGCCAAGCAGAAAGTAAAAAAGGTTTATTACTCGGACCAGCAAGGTTAGAGCGGGTGCTCCTTTCTACAGAAGCGACGGCAAGTCTGGAGCAACCAGACCCATAGTGTAAATTGTAGGTTTCGTCGCCAAGATGGCCGCTGACCACGTGGCAAGTGGCCGGGATGGCGCGTCGAATGGCACAAACCAAAAGGGCCCCACGCAGATCGTGGAGATGCTGGGGGGCTGATCTTTGGTGTAAATGCTGCTCCATTATGGGGCATCTTAAATCCCAAAGCACGGAGTCGAGGGTGCCTCGGGTGCTGCGCAGTCAGCGTCTCGGTGGTCTTCCAAGATGTCCAGTCCCACGTCTCTCGGTGCCTCCACGGGTCCCTTCTTTGCAGGGACTGTGGATCGGGCTGTGAGAAATCTGGCAGTTTGGGTCTTGTCAAGCTCTGCACTCGGGCTCCGGAGGGAGGCGGCAGCAAAGCAGATGTCGAGTTGCTGGATGGTGCCTGTGTTCACAGGGTGGCCCCTCCTCGGCCACAAGGGAGATGCTCTTCAGTCTTCTGTTCATCAGAATGTCGAAGTCCAGTTGTCTTCTTAGTTTAAAGGTGATTTCAGGATGATCTGAGTTGCATTGGCACTGCTCCCACTCTTATTCGAATCTGGTGGGTGTGATTACCTGCTAGGTCCCCTCCTATGGGTGGGACCCAGGAAGGTGGTCGATACACCCCTTTCCTTTTATCCTGGCCGCACTGGGACGGGGGCTTGTGTGCCCCAGAACCGGTTTGGCCGGATTATACAAGGGGCAGCCTTGTGCTCCCCAGGCAGTGTCTGGTTTCTTTGAAACCTCCCTGCTGCAATCCACTATCACCTGTCTGGGGTGGTATGACACCGCCCTGCGACAGGAAACCCTTTGTCCAGGCCACCATCTGCTGAGTTTCGGTCAGCAGCAGGAGGCCAGACCCGTGTCTGTGGCAGAGGAATCCATTTTGTGGATCTGAGGCTTATTTAAAATCAACCGCGTTTCAGTAAAGTAACATGTCTTCTCCCTCTAGAAGGGTGGAATGGTACCCCCGTTGCCAGAACTGGCGAGGGGGTAGTATTCCAATTCGTATGACACCTTACACGATATGTTTTGATAAAGCCAAACCAAAGTTGCTATATAATGGCGAGGATTATGAGGCACTTAATAGTATATGGTATGGCATTATCCCGGATCAGCTTAGGGAGTTGTTCCCGATAGCTGCAGACAGGCTCAGCTCATGCCAGAGCTCCATCTCACATTAAACCACGCACTCTGCCTCCAGGATTGATAAGGCCTTCCATAGGAGTGACTCACAGGTTTATATGTGTCCAGATATGTTTAGATATAGGTATGCTATATCTAAGCAAGGGGTGATTGCACCCACTTGCCCCAGCTGAGTGATCAGCCAGTTGTGTCAATTTTGTATAGCCAGCTGCAGCCCCTGGTAGGCCTTGGGTGACACCTATGCCCTATTCACTTATAGTGCACTATACAGGGGCTGATAAGGTGACCCAAGCCAATTTAGTTATGCACCTAGGGTACATGGCATCCATTTTACAGAGAGAGCAGATAGCCTGGGGCCCTGATTAGCAGGGAACCAGGCCAACTAAGTCGAAAACCAGCTAAACACAAGGCTAAACACAAGGCAAAAAATCTGGGGTAACCATAGTCAGGTAGCCACCTTCCGACACCTCCTCCAGGTGGCTAGTTTAAAAGAAAACTCGCTATTTTAGGAAATTATCAACTGCTGTTTTTGTCTTAGTCAAGCAGCCCCAAAAATCGAAACTCTAGTTCTGACTTATGAGTGGCTCATTTTGCACAGATTTTTCCATCAAATTCTAGTGTACCTCTGTATTCAACCCATGTACCAGAATCTTAACTGTATGGGGTCTCAACCCAGGACTTACCTTTACTCATAGAGGTGGATGAGATTTCTAGATTAAGCAGGAAATGTGCATGTGGGAAAGCTACCGGCTCAGAATTAATTTGGTGTACTGAAAGGGGATCAGCATTCACCAACATGCTGTAGACCAATATCATTGATAGAGACTAGCATGAAAATTCTGGGCAGAGTGCTTTTGCCTCGTTTTCAGTCTTGGGCTTCAGAGAATACATTTGTTTAATGTAAAATATGGCTTCAGACCAGGTCTGGAAACAATAGATCAGAGTTTACATTTGTATTTGCTGGCTGGAAAATATGTAATGGCAAATTAAGTGTCTCTCCATCTGGTGTTTATTGATTTCTCAAGTGCCTTTAATCTGGTAAATTGCTCAAAACGTTGGTTACTTATGGAGAAAATAGTGGTGGAATTAGAACTGCTCCTTCTTATTAAACATGTCGATCATATCTTGAGTTGAGAGTAAAAGTTTGGTATGGCTTGTTAGACAAAAAAAGCCCACAAATTAAATCTACATGAAGGTTTTATTCATTTCTCTTATATATAAATGAGATCTCAAAACAACTTGCCAAGGTCAGGAAGAATATCCTTCAGATAGATAAACACCCAATTCCCATCTTGCTTTACGCACATGATGCCATGTTAATAGTGCGCAGGATAAATGGCCTCCAACCCGGATCACTGAAATAATATCGACGGACACAATATCGACTTGCCAGAATATCGTGGACAAAATATCGACAGTCAAAATATCGAGTTTGTATCTACAAACAGGTAAGTACAAAAATATCGAGTACAAAATATCGTTAACAATAATATAGATGTAAAAAATATCGACTTTATTAAAAACAGTGTTAAATTAAATTAATATTAAATTTAAATTACTAAAATATACTTAAAACTACTTAAATTAAATTATAATAATTAAATAATAAATTAAAATAATAAAAATAATTTTTTACAATCTTATTAGTTGACCCTGAACCCTAAAAATACCCCTTTACCCAAAAACCCCAAACTGACCCTGAACCCTAAAAATACCCCTTTACCCAAAAACCCAAAACTAACCCTGAACCCTAAAAATGCCCCTTTACCCAAAAACTGAAAACTGACCCTGAACCCTAAAAATACCCCTTTACCCAAGAACTGAAAACTGACCCTGAACCCTAAAAATACCCCTTTACCCATGAACTGAAAACTGACCCTGAACCCTAAAAATACCCCTTTACCCATGAATTGAAAACTGACCCTGAACCCTAAAAATACCCCTTTACCCATGAACTGAAAACTAACCCTGAACCCTAAAAATACCCCTTTACCCATGAACTGAAAACTGACCCTGAACCCTAAAAATGCCCCTTTACCCAAAAACTGAAAATTGAGCCTGAACCCCAAAAATACCCCTTTACCCTAAAACTGAAAACTGACCCTGAACCCCAAAAATACCCCTTTACCCTAAAACTGAAAACTGACCCTGAACCCTAAAAATGCTCCTTTACCCAAAATGTATCAATATTATTTAATTACCAATTAATTATTAATTAACAATAACAATAAAGTAAATATATTAGAACATTAGCTGTAATTATTTTAATAATTAATATTATTTTTTCCAAATTAATTACTTAAAAATAACACAAAATTAAATATATTAAAAATTTACTCTAATTAATGTAATTAACTAATTGCAAATAATTAATTAACAATTAATTACTAATACAAAATATGTTCAAAATTATATTAATTAATTAACTAATTAATATTAATTAATTATCAATTAATTATTAATTAAAAATATTAACAAACATATATTAATTATTTAATTATTATTAAATTACTTCCCACCCTATTCCCCTATAAACCCACAACCCGCTACAGAATTACATTACGCAATTATTATAAAAACAAAATTAATGTAATAAAATATTTTATAACATTAATACACACTATTCACACATATTATTACATAAAAATACACTATAAAATATTATATATTATTAAAAAATTCGATATTTTTGCTATCTATATTTTATACAGTCGATATTACTTCACTTACCTGAAAAACGATATTTTTGTAGTCGATATTATGTCCAGTCGATATTTTGTCCAGTCTATATTTAAAACTCGATATTATGTCCAGTCGATATTTTGGAGTCGATATTTTGTCTGTACACCCTCCAACCCCTATTGGGCTCATTCTATTCCCAAATGGAAAATCTAGGGATATATTATCAAGGGGGTTTATCTCCACTTTTTTGGCTTTAAAAGCCAAGAAAGCGGAGATAAAATTATCTCCCTATTTCCTAGCTGTCGCTAACACCAGTTAGCGACAGCTAGTAGAAGATAGCGACCGTCTTGGGCCCCACTTTGCATTTCAGTGATATTTATCACTAATGACATGCAAAGTGGGCGTGCCAAGATTTTAGCGACTGAAAACAGTCGCTAACATCGCTATCTCTTATTACCAACTTTTGGAGATATTCGCGCTAAGCGCGAATATCTCCAAAAACTAACACCTGCCCTGAGCAGTTCTGAGCCATGTCATCCAATAGGAGGTGGATAACATGGCTAAGAGCATTAGCTCGGTAATGCATTAATATCGCAGACTTTTCAGCGATATTCATGCATTGCGGCGATTTTTATCGCATTTGCGATAAACCTTGGTAATACCAAGGTTTATTTGCGGTAAAAATCGCCGCAACTCAGTGGTAAATTTTTGTCTCTAACCAAGCAATAGCGATAATTATCGCTATTGCTTGGTAATATGCCCCCTAGACCTTAAGGTTAATCCTTCTAAGTCCTTTATTATGACCTGTGGGCCCCGTAATACTAACTCAAAAACTTTCATAATGGGGAATTCAATCCTAAAGAAAGTAAAGGAGTTTCATTGTCTAGGGATTCTGTTTAGCTCCTCTTTCAAAAGAAATTCCCTTTTGACTGCCAGGGAACAACAATTTAAGATAAAAATAAAGGAAATGTTCAGATTTTCACATAGGGTGGGACCAAAGCCCATTAAATAAATGGTAACCTTGTATAACACTAAATATATTTCTGCTGGGTCATATGGGACAGGCCTATGGGCTACACAAATACGGCCATGCTCCAAAGAGCAGAAAATTGTTGATTTCGCAATTACTTAAGACCCCCTCTGAGATTGCTTTCTTGATCTGCCATGAAGACCTAGGTCTCATGTACCTAGAAGATAAGGTGGGTCTTGCCCCGCTACTATTGTGGATTAAGTCATTGATTAACCCTAAGGCCCGTTTAGTTAGATCTTGTATCTTGAATTGTCTTTCCTTAGATGGTGTTGCACAGACTCCATGAGTTACATATCCGAAAAAAACTTGGAAAGTCAATGGAATGAAATAGCTGTTGGATTGATAATCATAATTTTGTAATGCCTGTTTAAGGATGTGCAAACTGATAACTCATAAGGAAAGTTTGATCTCTTTGCAGAAACTTCCTACCCCAAAGGCCTGTTTTGCTGTACTAAATTTTTATCACAAAAGGGCTTAGTATTCAGGAAATAATTGTGCAGAATTTGAATCAGACGCATCTGATATTGGTATTATATTGTGAAATGCAATATATTTCAATGAATTATTACAATCCAAGAATAGCTTATTATATTGTATGTTTTATTGACTTTTATGGCCTTGGTAACTGATTATGTGTCTATCTGACTACTTAAGTTGGTGGCACAATAAGCGCTACAGGCCCACGTGTAGCATGTAATGTACAGGCCCTTGATACATATAGTACTATTTTACTAGATAATTATAAGTAAACTAAATATGCCAATGTTACTATGTTTTAAGTAGGGAGCACGTCTATTTTAGCAATGATCCGCAGTAGAAGAGTGCCGAGTCCTAAAGCCAGGGAAAACGTAATCAGCAAAAATGGAGGAGGAAGGTAAAGAGTTTTGAGGGAAGACCACCCTAAGACTGACAGGTCTAACAACAGTGACCCCCTGATTCACTGCCTAATTCTAAATTATTGTTTTTACAATCACAAGGGGAAAGGAATAGCAAGAGGACCACTTCCGTTTTGCAAATCAGTTACCGCCCTATCTCAAGACTCAGGAACTGAACTTCAGTCACAAAACATTGACACGTGCCATGACGCAACGCCATTTGGAAGGGCTGCATTAAACATGCCCCTCACAATTAGTTAATCATCAAGCCTTTCTGCACCCCTTGTGTGATACAGTAGCAGGTCACCAAATCACAAAATTATAAAACAACTCACAGGCTTTGCAACCACAAAATGGCTGTAATCTGGCCTTGAATCTTTTCCCTGTTGTTTCATTAGAGAAACACTTCTAAAACTTTCTGTTTCAATCAGCTTCAGATGCAATCAAAAGCTGCTTGATCTGTTAATGCAGTGGTTGCTCTGCTATGATTTAGTCTGCAGCCTGCATAGTATAACTGACCAAGGGACAGATATCAAGGTTTTGTGCTGCCCTTGCCACACAAAGCCCCCTTGCATGGCTCGCTAAATCTAGAGTAAGCTGCAAATCGCTGCCTTGCATTGCTCTGCGGCAGGGAGGTGTTCCATGGGCGGAGTGCGGGTGTTCCTGCGCATCCACCCATTGATTTTGGTGTAGTCCCAGATTTGCCATGAGTGGTAGACCTGGGAATGTGTCAAAATGCCACGCCTCCCCAGGTGAGGTGTAACGAGGGGAAATATGTTAATTACTCCTCGTTTTTTCCTCTTTCTCCATGTGCTGCATTCTGAAGATCACATAAAAAAGGGACATTTCTCTTAGGAGGTATGGTGCATTCACAAGAAGGAGAGAGAGCTTTCAAACGAAAGAAGTCATGTTTTACAATTAAATGGAGCAAAGGCCATTGTATTCCGTCTTATGTTTCCACTGATTTCAATAGAAAGGCGAAGTAGTCAGCGATTCAGTTTGAGGGACTCGGGCCTCATTTATGAGGCTGTGCGTCACTTTTATGCTGCTGGTGCGTCACTTTTTGTGATGCACCAGTGGCGTAAAAAATGTGCCTTGTTGCGCCATATTTACAAAGTGACGCTTCTAGGTAGATGCGTCACTTTGTAAACCCCTGCGCCACATTATACCTGTGCCAGCTATAATGTATGCAAGGGGGGCGTATTGACGCAAGGAAGGGTCGTAGAAGTGACGCAGTGAAATCTGTGAGATTTCACTGCCCACTTCTAGGACGCCGTTGCATCAAAATCTTGCGCCTGCCTCACAGCAGGTGTAAGACTGACGCAGACCCCTTCACATGGGACTTGCCCCATGCGAAAGGACGCATTGCTGGAGTTGCGTCACTTTTGTGACACATTCCAGCAATGCGTCACTTTTGCTCTTACAGATACGTCAGAAATACTGACGTATCTGTAACTCCTTGCGACATGATGCGTCATACATTAAATATGACGCATCAGGAATGTCGCAAGGAGTGTGCACTGAGAAGTGACGCATCGCTGCTTTCACGCAACGATGCGTCATTTCTCATAAATGAGGCCCTCGGTTATGATTCCACCGCTGCTTTTACCGTGATTTGGAATTAAACCGGAGCAATCCTCTGGAAAACACTGTATCGCCCTGTCAATATAAATTCTTTTTCTTACTGGAGACAAGCATTGGCGAAGCCAACAGGTCTCGCCCGTGACCTTCGACCCAAGTTTTGTACATGTTGTTGAGCTCTGCATAGTGCTACATGTGTAACCATTAAACTACATTAAATGTTGTGTTTCAGTCTGGTAAGGTTTTAGCAGTGGTCAGGGGTGTTCTAAGGGGAAGATGAGCTATGAAGTACTAAAGTTCAGCTTCTGGTGGAATATAAATTAAATGCAGCAGCTGGCAAAGAATGTTTATTTATTTTGAGAAAAAAGATATAAGTAGTCTACCTTGTGCTCGAAAATACATTTGTGGGCAGTTTGTTCTCAGAAGCATCTTGAGTTAAAATGTCAATAATGTGGAATGATGAACCCTACTTTCTATCTTCTGATTGGTTTTTGTAAAGGTTGCTGAGGCCTGGTCAGCTGCAGGCCGGGCATGATAGCGCTTTGAGGTGCATGTCAGTATTTATTGCATGCTGGCGCTGTTTATGGTTGGCATTAAGACCAGGGAGATATCAACAGTGGGGTTAATTCAGGTACATGCTAATCCCATACAACTGATCTATATCACCCCAAAACCGGATCAAAACTGAGGGGAAATGAATATTAATTTGTTAAAATTCGTACTAGAGGACGCTGCCTCAACAATTTTATGAAGCATTAATAATATAAGGCGCTGAAATAAAATTGTTAATTGTTACTAGAAAAGCTTTTCTAAGGGACTTCTACTGTCGAACATGCGCTATTCACGTAAACAGCATCGCGCTGTGATTATGGAATTAACCTATTTTAATGGCATCGAATAAACCGATTAACTGTAAACTCTGATAACACAGACATGATTTAGATTTTGTATTAATGAAAGAGCATCCTCTAAGAGAGGATTCAGTAATTGTGATGATGCTTATCGTCTTGTTTATACAGTTCAGGTTATATCTGCTAAATGAGAAATCAAAACTTGAAAACAGATTATAACATTGATTGCCCTGCAGATGTGATGGATGTGGAGGAAGAGGGTGCATTAAGAGAGGAGAGGCGGCTAACAGGCGGTAATGCCCTTCAGCATGTTCGTTGATAGGGGTGTTGGGAGTATCAGCTCCAATGGCAGCTTTCACGCCAGCACACAAACACCACCACCACCTGACTTATATGGCTGCTGTGATTGACTCGGAGACTCTTACAGTCAATTTTAGATTCGGGGATTTAATCTCAGCCACTGCTAATTACTCTAGGCGGGCATTTCAGTCCACTATTTTTTGGGTATCAGTGCCACAGTAGCAAGGAACCAGCCATACACAAATACATGTTGGAGCTTCTCCAATAGGAGCATCCCTAATGGGCAGACCAGGTCACATTAAGTCCTGTGGCACAGTGAGTATGGGATACACAGTGCTTAATTTGTGGTGGTTGTTCCCAGTGCTAGGCACTGCACTTAATTGTCAACACTGGCACTTATGAGAGCTGCCACATGGTGGTGCTGTTTGTGTCATTTAGAAATCAGCAGAACAAAAGGTGTTTCATTAATTCAGTATACATTAAAAACAACTAATACCTGCCACTCTAACCATTCTTATAGCTTGGTGGGGGTGGGGGGCCTTGAACAGTCTAAATTGTTGCACTTGTAGCAGTGTGATAGTTAGTGGTTGTGTTGTACTGTGATGGCTGCACTGACAAGGGTAGTGGGTGGTGTAGGCTGTGGTTTGCTCCCGACGAGGGCCCTGTCACTTATTGTTTTACAAATTAATAACCGTGGACTCACCTTTGGAAAAGTCGGTCAGAGTGATGGTTACATTGCATGGAACAGGCACAGTGGTGTAGGAAGGTGGGGGCAGAAGGGTGGCGGGGGTGGGGGGGTCCACCCCTGGCAGCATGAGGTTTGGGAGCAGCAGCCTCCTCCCGCTCTTACCTGCCGTATAAGGGGCTGCCGTCCTCCCCCGCTCTAAACTGTGGCCGTCACAGGGTGGTAAGCGGAGCTGAAATTCACCAGCATCCCCCCTCAATGCAGTGCCGCAGGGCAGAAAACGCAGGGACCGCCACGGACGACCATAGGGCTAGCAACACCACTGCCCTGCACTAGTAATTATTCTGGACCGAAATCCTTTCTATATAGATGTTTTGCCCACCCTGCCACCTGTAGCAGGAAGCAGTCATTTGCAAATGTGTCCCAGTTCTTCAATAGAAGTAATCCAGCCTGAACTGCAAGGCGAGGTCCCTTCTGAATGTGACCACAAGCAATTCTAACTGGTTTCAGCCTATTTGGGCTTATTCAGTAGGGTGCAGCTGGACCCTATGGCACAGGAGGAGGCAGGTCTGGACACACCTGAGCATCAGTCCAGTCCACTGTCAGTGAAAACCTTCAAACAGGCTGAGCCACTCTCAGAATCCCATAGAATGGGTCAATACCTTTTCGTTGCACTTCTTTCAGAGCAGAGTACTTATGATTTCAGGTATAAAAAAGCCTTATATTGAACAGATATTTGGTCTTAATTATTAGCAGTGAAAGGAAGCAGCACTTTCTAGTGGGAGGAATAGAGTCTCATTGTATTGCAGAAGATAAAGCAGTTCGTGTAGTAAAACTGTCCTTGCAGAGTCACAGATTGTTTTACAACAAGATAATAGGTACATAGCTAAAACATGAAGCTGTGGAAATAGAAACTCTTTTTTATAGCAGTAACTATACACCTTACCATGAATTTGAAGTATTTAAATATATATTTCATAAATAAGTTGGAAAAGCGTCATATCAGAATTAAAGTTTCATCCGACTGTGCGCTGAACACATTTCATGAGAGTGGCCGATCTCAGACATCTTGCCAGTTCATGTGTATTTGGGACAGGGGCAGCTTTAGGGCGTTGCGGCCAGTGCCACTGTGCACCTGGCGCAGATCTCTGAAGGCCTTGTATTTTGAAATGTCTGATGGAGTTAAAAGCACAAGCTACAGAGTACCTTGTGCACCCAGGCAATATTAAAAACGTCTCGTTATCTCTGGCTATTTAATGCACCTGTTAGAGAGAGATCCGAGCTTTTGCCTAGTCGTAGTTTTAACTTCTTCCATGCTCATGACCAGCCCAGCTCGTCATAACGGCCGCGGCCTGCCCACGCGTGATTGATTCCCCGCCTGTGTGAGAAAATGAATCAGTGGGCGGGGTTGTGACGAGCCCAGCTCATCATGAGCACAGCTTCACTGTGAGTCATGACGAGCTGGGCTCCTCACAAGCACCACGGCGCCGCAGAACCCTCCCGCATCATGCGGGAATAACCCCCGCAGCGAAAGGGTTAACTCGCCATGAAGTAGTACAGAGGATTAAAGTGTCTGCTGCAAAGCAAATGTACCATGCAGATCACAGAATTGTTTATTTTGTACATAGCTCAGCAATTTACTGCTTTTGTCACAAAGATCATTTTGTTACTTGCAGTTCATAAGTCACAATCCTAATGTAGCACAGTGAGCTATGAACTAGCCTCAAGGAGCTGCATGCAAACTGCAAGACATAGGTTAGAAACGTATGTTTTCCCCAGTCTTTTGTTGTCTTATGGATACAACAGAGGGTTCTTTATTTTTTTTCTTTATTGGGCTCATTTATAAAGCGCATGAATCGCCCCACATGGGGTATCTCCGTGCGAAAGACTATATAGGTAAAGTCGACTAGCTCAGACCAGGAATGTCTTCAACTTCTTCCTGAAACTGAGGTAATTGTGGGTTAATCGCAGCGTCTCCGAGAGTTGGTTCCACAATTTGGGCGCAAGGTGGGAGAAGGCTTTACCTCCCCATTTGGTTTTCATGAAGCGGGGGATAACTAGTAGGCCTTTGCCTTCGAAACGAAGCTTGCGCGAGGGCGTGTATACTGTCAATTTATTTGATAAGTATGATGGACCAAGCTGGTGGAGACCTTTGAAGACTAAGCAGCAGATTTTAAAGTGAATTCTTTTGCGAACCGGGAGCCAGTGCAATTTGTGGAGAAGGGGGAGGGAGGGAGTGCGGCAGGGGGCATTGGTGATCAATCGGTCTGCTGTATTCTGGACTGAAACACATTCCTATTAGTAAAGCCAGCCTCCTACACTGGTATATTGTAATTCTTGAGTTTGTGCTTCTCCAGACCAAGCACTCATAAAATATAAGGCCTCTGAGTATGGATGATGTTACTCCTACATGTTATAGGCCTCATTGTCTTATGTAACATTACCGATGCACTGATTTACACACTTAGGATTAATTGTCTCTGAATATTTATGTGACGGAAAGAGCTCTGACTCCCTACATTGGTACTCATACATTCCACACTTTAGAACAGGAAAGTGGGAGATTTGGGAACAAAATTCAGGGTAACCTATTTTCACTATTGACTTCTATAGAAGCAGAGGCATTTTCAGGCAGGAAACAGTCAAAATAAAGCCGTTTGTGTTCAAAAATCCGGATTCTCTTACCTGAATTGGGTCTCTCAACATGTCTGGAGTAGCGAAATGAAACACACATGTGAGAGAAGAGTGATGGAGAGGTGAGAAGCAGCATTGGAGGGTGGTAGTGAGGAAATCAGTGAAGAAGGACACGGAGGTGCAACAAAGACTGTCCATTGGGCCCCACCAGGGCTGAAGATGGCCCTGACTCGGGAGCACTCTTTGCTCAGAACTTGCAACCTAGTACATAAGTGGATGCGAGTCTGCTGAGGACGTTTGCAAGGGCAAAGTCACGAGGGGGCATATTTACAAGGGGATATCACAGCTAGAACGTCACTTTTAGTGATGTCTCGGGGCGATATCCCCTTCCCCTTATATTTAGTGGCTTAAAACCGCCTTATAAATAAAGGCCCTTTTCACGCTTCGCCTAGCGTAAAAGGGGCGTGCAATGGGTGCTCGAGTGAGCATTCAGCTACAACACACATTACTTTTTGCAGACATTCTGCAGCACACAGAGAAACAGCAAATCACCTTTAAAGATTGTTTATGTGCAGGATGGTGTTCCTTCCTGCACATAAACAATCGGCTCTGCATCGCACGCACCTTGCAACAGGGCGAAAGGGGGCCTGCGCTGGCGCCAGGCAGCTATTTTTGCATCAGTGCTTGGGGAAATGCAGGGGTGTGTGGTACTTTGGTGAATACAGGCATCCCTGCCTTTAAAAAATGTCAGAGCGCAGCGTTACCAATTTCAGAGTATCACCGCGCTCTGACATTTTATTGTAAATATCCCCCAGGTGTTGAATGAAGCTAATTAGTCACTTGTACGTTTCTTCTTACTTTCATTTTTCAGCACTGATGCTCCGAGGATACGTACTTTACTTGAGGAAGATGAATATAAGAGGCGTCTGGACTTGGAAGAAGGCTGCCTTGAATGATAGCGCCTGCGCTGGAAGAGATGGGAGTCCTTCTTGTTCATAATGGAAATCAACAATGTGTATAATAGCAGGTTCGGCTCTTTTGAAGCATCCGCAGTTGTAGAAGAGGAAGCTTGTCCAAGATCACACAAACCGGTCCGCAGCAGAGTGTTCAGCCACTAGCGTAATCTCCCAATGTTGGGAAGAGCTGCATCAAGTCCACCCCTCCTGAAATGTGCCTTAAGCATGCACTCTTCCCTCCGGCCATTTCTCAAGCAGCACAACACGGTGTTTTTGCTGTAAATTGCTTATGGAAGTGTACCGGCGCTTGTTTGCCTGCGGGTTTTCAGGTGCATTTTATTGATTTCCAGGCTCATGGTGCTTCAGTGATGTGTAAAGTAACAAACCTTGGTAACGGCAACGCTCTTTCTCGCCACTGAGTCCAAACACTCATGCTCTATACAATAACGAAGACAGACGGACCGTGCTGATTGGAGTGCTACAGAATTCCCTGCTGAAGTACTATTTTGGACTTACCTTGAATGTTGAACTTCAGAGGACACAAAATGCAGGTGTCTGTCTGGCCCTTGACATCAGGAGATTGGACCATGTGTGATTCTCCCAGATTGCCTGCGCCTGCTATTGGTTTCAACTGGAATTGGAGTGACATGCTTATATCTGGACCGCACATCTGTTGTGAGGTCTCCCCTCATCAATGAAATGCAGCTGTCTCGTCGGTAAACTGATTCCCTTATGAAGGACGGAGCTTTCATCATTTTACAACAATAACAGACTCAATTGGTACTGGGGGACACGGATAATGTTTAAAACCAGAAGTGCCCAACAGGCCCGATCGCCACCCGATCAGGTGACAATTAACAATATGCACGTTTTCGATCTATAACCATCCTATGCAAATGTATCCTATCTGCAGATGTTCAAACTATGACAGGGATCCAGACTCGTTAGGGCTACGGTGGCCATTGTTGCTCAAAACATTTCATAGCAGGTGGTGCCGCGGAGCTGCGCCCCCTCCTGCGCGCGCGCTCCAAAGTCATAAAGGGCAAGCGGGCTATCAAATGGATCAATTATGAAGCAAATGCGATTTGGTTTGATTTTGCCCATATTATCCTTAATCTAATAGATGATCTACACAGGCTCATCAGCTTCTCGTTCAAAATGAGCAAAGTCATTACTGTGATTCGCAGCACATTCAGGCAGCCGTAGAGCAGGGTCCCCGCGGCCGGCTCCCCCCGCCCAGCCCCGCAGCCCTGCGCGCGGCCCAGTCGGATGCCTCTCTGAATCGCTCGCCAAGAGTGCAGCCACTCAAAGGTCTCACGCAGGGCCAGCCAGGAAGTCAATCAAAGAGCCAGATGTCGACCCGGGAGGACCAGGGGAGCGCTCCATCTGCGCGCCGGCACGTGCCAAGCTTGTCATACGCTAAGTGGTGCTTTTACTCCAAATCAGACTGCAATTATCGCCTCTTTTCACTGCCTGGTTCAGCCTGTCACTGAGTACTCAGCTTTATAAGAGACGTGATTACTGGGCCATTCCGCAAAATCAAAAAATAAAAAACAGAGTATGCGCTAATTTTGGAGTTTTTTATGGCATCGCAATGTCCCTACATGGCCACTAGGGAGTGATGGTGTACATAATTTACTTCCATCCGTTGTATATATTTAAAAAGGACATAATCAATCAAACAGGGAATTATGAAGTGGACTCCTCACCCGTGAGGGTCTCAAGGCGCTGGGGGCTGGGGATGGAGCTCTGAGTTAGCCGAAAAACCAGGGGGCAGATTTATGAGTACTGGCACATCTCTGCAAATCAGCAGGGATGCGCCAGAACTGATGCATCACACAATTCCCTCCTTGCGGCACCACAGATGCGCCCCATTTACAATGCGGCGCACCATGGTTCAAGGAAGGGCAGATGCGTGACGCATCTTGTGGTGTACGGGTGGTGCATTGCTGGAGTAGCGTCGCAAGTGTGACGCAACTCCTGCAATGTACAGAGGCCACCCATACATTACGTGGTGCGTCACTCCTTACGCCTGCTTCAAGCAGGCGTAAGGATTTGACGCAGCAGCCTCGTAAAACTGACTCAGTGAAATCTTGTAGATTTCACTGCGTCAGTTTTACGGGGCTTTCCTACGAGGGAACGACCACCCTGCGACAGTACGCCCACATGAAACCTGACGCAGGTTTCATGTGGCGCAGGGCTTTACAACGTGACGCATCTGCCCAGATGCGTCACTTTGTAAATAGGTCGCAGGGATGCGCCACTTTTCCACGCCGTTGCGTCACGCAACGGCGGCGTAAACGTGGCGCAAGTCCGTCATAAATCTGCCCCAGGTCTTTAGGCTATCACTGAAGATGTGCAGAGTAGGGGAGCATCTGATGTTGACGGTGAGCTTGTTTGTGGACTTGGCTGTGACATAGGAGAAGGCTCTTCCACCCGCTCTGGTTCTGCGGATGCCTGGGTGTTCGGCCAGCACTGGCGTAACGAAAAGTGAGGGGGCCTCCCCGCACGGTACTAAGGGGGGCCCCCTCCAGGCTCAATCAGGAGCTCTCCGGCCAGATTACAGTCCTGAGGAGGCCCCTTGGAGCTAGCCCCCCCTCCCCCCGCACCGCGAGGGCTGCGGGGGCTTGTGTTACGCCCCTGTTGGCCCGGGCGACGTCGGTGGAGGGGAGGCTTCTTTTGGGTACGTGGAAGGAGACATTTTCAATGAGGTATTTGGCTCTAGTGTTGTGGAGAGATTTCTACACATTAGGTAAGTTGGTTGGGTATAAATATCCGACCTAGTAAAGTTATTGATACTCAATACAAGTGCCAGTACATTTTGTTAGGCTTTGACAGGATACTCAAAATAACTAATGGCCTCATTTAGACCTTGATTATGGAGTAAGAACTGCAAACGATTTGTGCTCCTTGTCTTTGTGCACTATGACCTGTAGCTTGTCTGCCTTTTGAGGGCCCAGCTTCTGCTGGCTTACAGCTGACAGGGACTGCAGGCTAAGAACAGGATGAAATAACATTTGGAAAACGGGATCAAATCCCCTTTTGAGCATGTTATTCCCCAGTTCTTTAACAAGTCGTAAATCGAAAGCAAAAACTGTCAGGAAATGCTTTACTAACAAAATCTGTGCTCGCTTGTATTTGCATCTAACATGGACACAATGTTCTAAATGTTAAAATACGCTATCATTTCCTTGACCAATTATATATATATATATATAGTTCCTTTTTATGTCATTTTGCTGTACGTTGCTTCAAAGTATTGTAAGAATGCATTTAAAAGTTAATTGCACTTGTTTAGTTTTCTCTCATATCTTCTTTCCAGAGCTCATGAAATGTAATCTCTTCAGTTACATAGACTGTCCCCCTGAATATTGATGGGTGGGAAAGAAACAATTTATCACAGGCCAATAAAATCGGACTCCCTGTGCTTTGGCATCTAACAGGTGTGATACATTGTGACTGTTGTGAGTTTTTGGAGAATAACGTAGGGTTTGGTGCTTACTAATATAGCTCTAAATCCCATGCACTTCTCTGTTTTTCTTTTCCAGCATGGTTGACCTGCTGAAATCGATCGAAGGGTAAGGTCTTTGTCCACCCTAAATACACACAACTCTGAATTCGGCCCCTTGTGCACATCGACGCTGCACTTTGTGTAACAGAGAATGTTATAGGTGTTCACCACACAAAATGTTAGCCAAGGAGGGCTAATGGCACAGAATACCGTTTGAAAAGTTTGTCCTAAATTCTCCCTAGATGAAAACTAGTAGTCGGATATAAATAATGCTTTTATTTTCAAAATATAACCAAGTGTCGTGAACATTTTGTGAAATATACTTGCTGATTTCTCGTGTGTCAAGTGAACGTGAGGACATGTAAGGGCATATTTGCAATAAACCAACTCAACGCAGTGCAGCAAGTCATGTTGCTGCACCGTGCTGCGTTAGTTTTGAAGCGTAACTTTGGGAAGCACAGGGATGCAACATATTTACAACAATATTTTGCATTTCTGTGCTTCACCCTGCGCTGGCGCACAAGTTGCTGCCATGCGCCGATGCAGCCACCCTTGCACCACGGTGCAAGGATTCCTGCGTTGTGGGTCGATTGTTTATGTTTTCAAGGAGGCGTTCCCTTCCTGCACATAAAAAATCAGAAATGGCGTTTTACAACTTCTAAGTGTGCTGCATTAGCACACATAGAACTTGTAAAATATCTTTATTTAAAGGATTGTTTATGTGCAGGAAGGGACAACTTCCTGTACATAAACTATCACTAGAGGTGAATTCCTCCTTCTATGTGTGCTGCAGAATGCAGCAAGCATAGAAAGAGGAAAAAAACGAGGAGCAATGAATACATTTCTCCTTGTTGCGCCTCCTAGCATTCAGACGCATATACAGATTTACAATTTCTTGTAAATCTGGAAATGTGTCTGGTTCGCTGGGTGTTACATGGAAAAGTGCTGCGTATAAAGGGGCGGTATTTACAAGGACAGGAAAAGCCACGCAGGGTGGCTTTTCCTGTCCTTGTAAATATGGGACAGAGAAATGCGCTGCCTGTGCGATACAAAAAGTGAAGCACTGGCAGCACAAAGGACTTGCAAATCTCCCCCTAGAGTTTAAAGGTTGTAGAAAATACTGTCATGTAAGAGGTTCCAATATAGCCCCTCAACCACATTTTCACTCTTCCTTTGAGATATTTTCTACTTGAATCTGTTTTGTGAAATTTTGCAAAATTTGCAGACTGTGAAAATGCCTAATCTTGCACGAGTTGCCCAGGTGCAGGGCATATTCAAACCAAAAAGTGAACTAGTGCAGTGGGACCTCGAGCACTGAGCTGGAGCAGTATTACCGTTTTGTTTCTACTGGAAGGGTTAGCTAGGCCCTAATGTAAGCATGGAAATTCAGTTATCTGACCATTTCCCCATTAGTTAGGACAAAATGTCCATAATTGGGGTGCTTAAGAGGCTCAGAGAGCACTGGATCCAGTTGCCAAAGATAGAGGGAAAGCTCAAATCAATGAATATTTATAGGCCAGTAATGAAATGAAATGAAATTTGATTTGTAGAGCGCATGGCTGCCCGAAAGCGTCCCAGCGCTTTCTTAGGGAACCCGTCCTGGTATTCCCCTGCGAGATAACCCATTACTGGGCATCTCAAGGTGAAAGCCAGGCATCCCGCTGCGAGGGGCAGTTGTGGAGATTAAGCAAGCTATTGCCCAGAGTTACAGAGTGGGACTCCATGATTGGAATAGGCACCGAGACGAGAATTGTCAGGTCCAGGGAAATTTGAGCCCAAGACCCGCCGAGGCGGGGAATTGAACCCTGGTCCGGGCCAGACCTCTGCATCAGGATCTGCCGCTCCAACCACTTGAGCCACACTTCTCCAACGCACTGTCTTATTTATGTGGGCAGTTTTTTCAGGTACATTGCACACAGTATTCAAGCCAGAACAGGGGATTAAGGCTACTTTGCCCGCACTGGTAACAAAATCCCTATAATGTACCTATGTGTGGGTGCAGGAGGTCTGGGACACAATCCCCTAGATCCCAATAATAGAAAACATGAAACTTGTTTTACAAATCAAATTACACAAGGTGACCCCGCACACTACAATAATAAGTAATACAATGTAAATGGCATTATACATATGGTTACATTGACTCTCCAATTGTTCTCCCAAGAATTCCAAAGTCAGATTTCTTCTGTAAACAGATTCTTTTATTCACAAATGATGATTAAAACCAATAGCCAACGCTTTTCGTCTGTGACCGGACTTCTTCAGGGCTTATTTAATTTTTCTATACGACACAGCTTCACATTGGTCTTCACACTTGAAGTTCAAATATTTTCAAGAATTAATAAAGAAATCATGTTTCCAAAGTACACCAAGTTTCCAAATTTTCTATGAGATAGAGCGGTAAGGGCCGTAAGCAAAGTATCGGCGTCTCGTAATTCATGCGGTCGTCTGGTTCAATGAATATTTATAGGCCAGTACGCACTGTCTCATTTATGTGGGCAGTTTTTTCAGGTACATTGCACACATTTGCAGAAAGGCCCACGGGTCACCTTGAAATGACCAGAAAGCTTATTATGTTCTAAAATGCTTACTTTGTAAAAAATGACTTTGAAAATCTTGAATGTGTTATGTTATTATGTAATGTGTATTTGTAAAGTGCACTATCACCAGCAAGGGTTTCCTGGTGCTGAGCAGGTGTGAGTGTCTATCCCTGCCAATGGTAGGGTTGTTGATTGAAAAGCCAGGTCTTCAGCTTCTTGTGGGATTCAAGAAGAGAGGAGCAAGCTCTGATGTAAAATGGGAGGTCGTCCCATATTTTAGGATTGGTGTAGTAGAATGCTCGTCCTCCTAACCTGGTTCTGTGTATACTCGGAATGCGTGTGAGTAGGAGTCAAGCAAAGGTGTCTGGATGCTTGGTAGAAGAAAACGCACCTGTTCAGGTAGGTGGGGCCTGAGTTGTGTAGTGCCTTAAATGAGTGTGTGAGGAATTTGAATTGAGAGAGTTTGTGTATCCGGGGTCAGGGGGGCTCCCTAGGGTGTGGTGTCATGTGACTTCAGCGTGGGATGTTTAGGATGAGTCTGGCTGCCAAGTTCTGGATAGTTTGTAATCAACTAGTGCGTGCTTGGTGATCCCAGAATAGAGGGTGTCCCCATAGTCCTACTTGCTTGCGATAAAGGCGGGAGTGACAGTTTTTCTAATGTTGCTTGGATTTCATTAACTCATTAGTAAGTTTTATTCGATTTCAATTGAAATCATGAAAGCAAGAAAAGCATTACAGGATAACAATATATAGATGTTAAAAACAGATACATCAATCCAATATGTCCATATAAAGCATAATACCATACAATAAAAATACATTTTGACAATAAAAAAACATACAAACATCAAATAATAAAAACATGCTGTCTAAAAACGCCATTCTTATATACAGAATAAAAACTTCTGTCTCACAAAGATCACTACCCACACAAAGTTTGACAAATAGCAGCATATATCCAGAGTAGGTAGGTTTGCAGAAACAAATATGCGGGACAGTGTTGTTTGTAGTTAAAATGTTTTAGAGCGGGAATAATATAACGTTTCCTCTGTTCTGTGCACAGTTTGCAAAAAAACACTACATGCATAGTGCTCTGTTTTGGCATTTGGTTACAAGGACAATTATATAATATTTGAGATCAGTCTTTCATTACGGGTAGCTGGTTAACTGATGAAAGACATCTATTCTGAAATGCGAGGTAAGGTTGCACATCACATGTAATTAACATAGATTAATTTTTTAAGACTGTGGCTTTTAACAGCTCTGTAGTTACCCCTAGTTTTTCAAGGGGCCCCAGGAACGTAATTTTCAGATCTTCCCTACTTATATCTAACAAAGTCTCAGGCTGTTCAAATTACAGTGGTTTACCCAAGTCACAGCAGAATTGTTTAATATAAACCAGCCATGGGAAATGCATTGCAGAGTTAAGGTTGAGGCAATCTCTAATAACTGACTCATTAAGGCCAGTAAAATCTGAAGTCCAAATCTTGTGCCACGACATAATTGGCTGCATCTGAATTAATTAGTTATTTGAAGATCTCACTGAGCATCTTCAGGGTGTGGAAACAGGATTCCGTGATGATGTTGACTTGTGCGATCATTTCCAGTTTGCTGTTGATAATTATTCTGTAGTTCCTGGTATGGGTTCTGGGAATGGATGTAGGTCAATAGTTCAGTCAGCCACCTGTTGGAATTCCAAGGAGAGGTGTTCTTGCTGAAGAACACAACTTTTCTCTTGTCTGGGTGGAACTTGAGATGGTTGGCTTTCATGTAGTTAGCCACTTGGGTCATGCAGGCTGTGAACTTGTTTCTTGTTTTGGGGTTCTTGAATGAGAAAAAGAGTATGTGTTTCATGTCATCTGTGTAGGAGAGGATGTTAAGGGTGTGTGCACAGAAGATGTTGGCTAGTGGAATCATGTGTGTTTGGAATTGGGTGGGGCTGACTGATGAACCTTGAGGCGCTCAGCAGAAGACTTTGCAGGTTTCCAATGACTAAGGTGGCAGGCTGACAGTTTGTGCTCTATTAATTAAGAAGGAGCAGATCCAGTGGATGGAAATCACGTGCAGGAGCCTGATGAGAATGGGGCGTACAACCATGTAAAATGCTGAAGAGAGGTCTAGGAGCATGAGGTCAGTCATCTTTCCTCCGTCAAGGATAATGCGGATGTCGTCTGTTGTGGCAATAAGTGCTATTTCTCTACTGTAAATCCAGACTGTGAGACAACGAGGAGCTGCGGTTGCTGAGATGGTCAGTTAGGCTTTGGTTGATATGTTTCTGGAAGATCTTTGTCTGCTATGGGTGAAGGTAGATATGTATGTAATTGCAAAACGTGTTTGGGTCACCAGATGGTTTCGTGAGCATGGGTATGATAGCGGCATGTTTCCAGGTGTCCGGGAATGTGGCTGAGATGAAGGTATTGAGGATGGGGGTTAGTGCTTCATTGATTGGTAGCAGTCCTTTGGTGAAAACATGGTGGGGGAAAAGATCAGATGGAGCCCGATAGGATGGCCTTCATAGTAGCAGCAATTTCAGTTGTTATGACAGCAGGCCACAATGCAAGGGTTCATTCATCGGCCATGATGGGAAGTTGGATTGCAATGGTACATGAGTCCACCTGAGGGTAGAAGGTGCTGTATGTGGAGGTGACAGAATTCTAAGAGCTTGTTGCAAAGGTCTTGTGAGGGGGTAATGTTCGGGAGGTGGCAGGAGGCACATTGATTTGATGATGGTGAAGATTTTTTTGCTGCAGTATCTACTGCTGGTAGCTTCCTAGGGCTAATTTCAAGATATCTTTATCTGTGTTGTCTTACATTTAATTTTATTGGAGTGCAAATGGCAGACTTCAGTTTAAATGACATGAGAAATACACTATTTACTAGCTGATAGATATCCTGTTTGCACATGGATTCATTTTTCCTAATTCTTGGGGGTGTGTGGCCTAATGTAAATGGAGTCGGATGCTTAATTTCACAGGGTCTTGAGCTCCGGCTGAAGACTCTGTGAAATCACTTCCCTTGCTGCCCCAGGACAGCCAACAAAGCTGGGCGAGTTTAGGAAAGCTCCTTGCGCTCCAGAGTGAGGGTCAGATGTAATCTGTAACTGGTTTGAGGCAAGGGGATACCCCAGAAAGTTGGAAAATGTATGTTGGGCATGGAGTACTGCTAAGGAAGAGGTACCCTAGTGGGCCTCATGCAACCAATGGATTCCCCAGAGGTGAGGGTAGAAGATCACTTCAGTGTAGATTGATTCGGTTAGTGCGCTATTTGTTCTGGGGGGACAATGAGTCATTCTCTCTGTCAAACGCAGGCTGCTAATTGATAATGCTCTGGATGTTAGCCCATAATGCCTCACAAATTTGTTGGTAGGTAGTGAATGTTATACTCCCCTTTAGAATTGAAATACGTAATACAAATATATTTGAAAAAAGTTCTCTTGACTCTTGAGGCCATTTCAATGTGATTTGATCTCATTGGTCAAATATTAATCCTTGCATACAGGTTTTGTTAACATAGCTTTTTAATTATTAATTATGAAAGAAAACAATTCTAGTGACATAAACCATAAACACAGATGCTGAGGGCATAACAAGCTGTTTATTACCATAGTTGAGGGAGGGGAGTGGCATCATGACTCATCCGAGGCTCCTCCTTTTATGAGACATGGTCCATCTCCACACCTAACTATAGTAATAAATAGTCAAATATACTATGCAAATCTGGCTATATTTGTTACACATTCCCCATAGGAAGGGTCAGGGTCAATAGGGCATTTACAATAGAGTTCAGGCTTAGCAGGGGCACAAGACAAGGTTGTGCTTTATCCTCCCCTGCTGCTCGGGGTGGTGCTTGACCCAATAGCCACGTGGCTGCAAAAGGACGCATTGAGTAAGGGTCTAATATGGGACCTGGAATAGGATGACGTAGCTTCCCTGTCTTCAGACAATGTGCTACTTTATCTGGCTGAACCTGAGCTCCCTATCTCCAAGGTACTGGAAATCATGGAAGTTTTTTGGGCCTACTCCAGGATCAATGTAAACTGACATAAATTGGATGCTTTTCCACTATCAAACAGCGAACCGGAGCAGGATTTTGGATATCTACTGAGAACGGAGCCCTCAGACTGCACCTACCAGAGGACCTATACGACGAAATACTGTGATCTATTTCTCAGGGAAATTCTAACCAAAAGCCTTGAGGCCTATATGGCTGATGCAGGGTGCTGGAGGAAACTCCTGCTGTCCTTGATGAGTAGGGCAGCCCTCTATAAAATATATATGCACCGAAAGTCATGTATGTGCTGCAGAATACCCGGATCGAGGTTCCAGAAGGTTGGAGGGACGCCAAGCATAACCATGACAAACTTTACCAGACGACCCCCTAGACAGTGTGATTGTCCTTCTAAACTTAAGAACTTCTGCTGGGTGGCCCAAATACAAGTGATTAATTACTGGGCCTATCCCCCCCAGCAGAAACCTTCAGTGATGGTGGACAGGAGGGCCATGAACCCTGTGGGCTGTGCCTATTGGCTCAATGAGGGCATAGATGTGAAACCACTACTCACCCTAGCAGCCACTGTGTCATTTAGATATGGCATGGGCAACCCTGTCCACAGGTTGGAAAGGCAAGTAGACACTCGAGACCCCGCTCTGAGACTCAGATATTCTCAGACGATTGAATAGAATAGAGGGCTCCAAAAAATGGGATTTGGTAACTATCTCCAAGGTAGGTGACTTGTGGTGCAATAATGGGATGATACCCTTCTCTGACTTACAGGTAGCCAATATCTCAGTTATCAGCAATTAAACCCCTGCTACATATACATGCAGTTCTGCTGCGGGAGGTGCCAGATCAGAGGCCTATAGAATACATGGCCCTGGCGCCCCATTCACCAATCACACAATGTCCCATGTATACTTTAAGCTCCTTTACAAAAGTCTCCCCTGCTGAACAGCCTTTGGGACAAATGAGAATGGCATCCGAGCTGACTGGAAGATGATGACTGTGGAGCGGCATACCGGTACCCCGCTGGTCGCGGCCAGACCCATGAATTACAATTTATCCAACTTAAATTGCTCCACAGGTCATACTTTACGAGGACCAGGTTGTTCTGTAACGGAAAGAGTGGACAATTATCCCTGTCTAAGGGGATGCCAACAAAAGAGTACTCTGTTCCCCACGGTGTGTGGTTGCCTTAGGTTTCAAGACTACTGAGGCATGGTTGGCTGTAAGATATCAGGGGTCCTAGACATCCTTCTGGAAGTGGGAATTTGGGAAGAACAAATGCTTGACCGCTACACACGTTTATGCAAAGTACCTATGGTGGTTTCACAGCAGGATCTGATCAGGAAAAGGGGAAGGGGCACGGTCCTGATGCTACCGGACTGAAAATGAACCTGGGTTGGTGTATGATGGCAGAAAAACTGGTTTGAGGCATGAGAGTACCCCAGAAAGGTTGAAAAAGTATGTTGGCCATGGAGTACTGCCAAGAAAGAGGTACTCTAATCGGCCTCATGCAACCAATGGATTGCCCAGAGGTGAGGGTAGAAGATCACTTCGGTGTAGATTGATTCGGTTAGTGCGCTATTTGTTCTGGGAGGACTATTAGTCATTCTCTATGTCAAACGCAGGCTAATTGATAATTCTCTGGATGTTATCCCATAATGCCTCACAAATGTGTTGGTAGGTAGTGAATGCTATACTACCTGTTTGAATTTAAAAACTGAATACAAATATATTTGAAAAAAGTTCTCCTGATTCTTGAGGGCATTTCAATGTGATTTGACCTCATAGGTCAAATATTAATCCCTGCATAGAGGTTTTGTTAAAATAGCTTTTTATAAATAATTATACAAGAAAACAATACCTGTGACATAAAGAATACACACAGATGCAGAGAGCATAAGTAGCAGTTTATCACCATTGTGGAGGGAGGGGAGAGGCATCATGACCCATCCAAGGGTCAACCTTTCATGAGTCATGGTCCTTCTCCACACCTATATTTTGCAAATCTGGGAGAGGTGTGGCGCCGTGGCCAGGGCGACTGACGCTGGAATCTGGGGATCACAATTCGATCCCCGGCGCCGTCAGCAGTTTAGGCCAGCACCATGGGCCTGATTCGCAGAACTAACTTAAGACAAAATCCTGAACTTACTACTTTTGGTATTCACAGAAGTAAGGATTTTGTCTTAAGTTTGTCTTAAAACAGACTTAAGACAGACTTAAGTTAGGATTTTGTCTTGAGTCTGTCTTAAGTGTGTCTTAAGACAAACTTAAGGAAAAATCCTAACTTTTGTGAATACCAAAAGTAGTAAGTTTAGAATTTTGTCTTAAATTAGTTCTGTGAATCGAGCCCCATGTGACTCTGGGCAATAGCTTGCTTAATCTTCCTGATGGCCCCCAGCGCCTGGAGACCCTTATGGGTGATTGTTCGCGCTTTACAAATGTGGATTATTATTGAATGAATGAATGAATGAAATTATTTGTAGAGCGCACGGTGGCCAAAACGGCTTCCTGGCGCTGAGAGCTCTAAAGAACAGAACAGACAGGGCCAGGAGGTTTAGCGGGGGTAGGCCAGGGCAAACAGGAAAGTTTTCAGCGCTTTATGGAAGTGTGAAAAAATGGGGATCGAACGCATAGAAAGAGGAAGGGAGTTCCAGAACCGGGGAGCAAGAACAGAAAATCGGGTTCCACCAGTGCGAGATTTGTGGAAACGGGGAACAGTGAGGAGGGCAGAAGAGGATGAACGGAGAGTGCGGGCAGGGGTGTGAAGGGAAACCAGAGAGTTGATGAAAGCCGGTGCAGAGTGGTCAAGGGCCCGATAAACAAGGCACCCTAATTTGAACAAAGATCTCTGCAGGATGGGTAACCAGTGGAGGGATTTGAGGACGGGAGTGATGTGATGGGTTTTGGGCAAGTGAAAGATGAGACGGGCAGCCTGATTCTGGATAGCTTGAAGGCGGCGGGTTTCATAGGCAGGTATGCCTGCGAACAAGCTATTGCCATAATCAATTATTAATATTAATTCTGCCCACATATGTTACAAAGTGGTGGTTGTCACTGTACAGGTATGCTTTACAAACACTTTCAACTGAAAATTAATTTTTTGATTTGCCATTAACTTATTGCCCTCTGGACAGATTTGCACTTACTCTGGTAATCATTTAAAGTAGTTAGTTCCGTTGTTGTGCTGGAACAGGCCCCTGCCTGGTGACAGATGCGCACCCATAGACTGAGGTACCCAGCAACATAAATATCTGGATCCCTGATACTGATTTTTGCATCAAGGGTGTAAAAAAGTACTTCTTTTTGCATGATCACACTCTTTTTTTTATGGATTGATGGTGTTAGATATTGGCCTCTGCGCACTAGGACCCTGAATACCAGGCCCCAGTGCAAGTACTCTCACCGAGCAGACTTTGTCAAGTAGGTTAAAATCCCTGATTGGCACCTTTAACTTATCTATAAGTCCCTTATATATGGCACCCCATGTGGCAAAGGCTTGTTAGTGAAATGACAATAGTGGATTGCAGCACTTATTGTGCCACCACTGAAGTGACCATGTAAAGCATGACTTTAGGCCTGTCACAGCAGCTGGGCTTTGCAGTTTTAAAACTGCATTTCAGCCTGTTTAAATTACCATTTTGCCAGGCCTATTCCTTCCTTTAAAAATTTCTTTACTCCTTTATTTGCGTTGGGCCTCGGCTGATGCACCCAACACCTCACTCAGCCCCTGGGGGAGAGGGCACGCGGAGCCACTGTTTAGGCTGCTGGTATGGCCCACGCCAGACCAAACAGCCCCTGGCAGCCGTGCCGGAAGCCGCACGGGTCCCAGCACACCAGTGGGCGTTGTCAGGTACAACAGCCGCGCTGTACACCCGGCGGCCCCTCCTCAGAGACCTACCGGACAGTAACCGCCCGCCAGAGCCCCATGTCGAGGGCCCTTTGCTCCCAGTACCCATGGGCAACAGGTCCGACACCCCCAGGATCCCCTCCGCCGTCGGTCTTCCAGCAGCAACTCACAGAGAGCCCCAGAGCGCCCGCCAGGCAATAACGCCAGGAGCAATGACTCGCAGCAGTGTGGGCTTGGATAGCAGGCCTCCATAGGCCGCAGCTATGTGTGGCAAATAAGACGATCTTCCCATTGCCCTGCAGGCATTCAAATGCCGGAATCTGGTACAGCTCGCTTCGTGGGGCAAGTCCAGTCACGTAGTGGATCAGGATTTTCCAGATTATTGGCCAAACCCCTCCTCCTTTTAGATATTAATGTCACACCTACAGTAGTTATTACCAGTATTCAATAGTAGGACATGTGTATTTAACATTTTTACTTGTCCTTATGGTGAAAAAGCTCGAACCCGATTTTCAATGTCATTGAAAACATTGTGTTACTTTATTCAACTTAATTAAACCAACTTCAGATGGGAACTTGCTAGGAAAATGCTTCAAACACTCATTTTTACAGTTAAACACAATCCAGCAACATGGCAAAGTTGAATCTCAGAAATTCTGAAATAGTGACGTTCGAAAATCACTATTTTCCTTCCTAAATCCTCCAGCCTTTTCTACCCCAACTGTTAACTGGAAGCCTGCTGGCCTCCTGCATGGAGGTGTTAATGGCTCACAGGAAAGGAATAACAGGGCCTTTGATGGGAGGGGATGTGCCTACCAAATCTACAAGCTTCAAAGGGGTATCCCCTGTCACAGACAGGTGACTTAAACCTAGGCTCTTTCATTGTCCAGGTAGTCAGGATGGCACCATTCCCACTAGTGGAAAACCTTGTTCAGAAACAGGTTTGCAAGCAGAGTTTCTCATATCCCTCTACAAACCTCAACGGTGTACCCAGAGCTCAGTCCATTGGAAGAAATGTTCTGCCACTTTAGATTTTAGCAGAGCAGTGAAATGTGGAATGGTTAAGGGCCAATCACCCAGGAAGAGATGTCAAAGTGCGTAGGGTTGTCTGGGTACCTTTTATTTATTGATCAGGGAGTTTCCCCTTCCCACAATCTGGTGCCCCGATTTAATGTGTCATCCCTGGATACATTTTTCAGACCACACCTCGTCCTGTGGAAGACAGAAGTAGGACTGCACCTGCTGATAAACCTGTGAAGAGAGAATGCAAGAGTTGGGCCTGCTCCCACTTGTACCCAGAACAAAGAAGTGGATTCCAAGGGTCAATTAGCTGCAACAAAATATACAAGAAGTTTATTCTTTCCAGGTCCTGGACCATTGTCTGGCGTTATAGTGTACTTCTCTGATCCTATAATCTGTCCAACTGGACACTTAGAAACGATTACAGAACATTTTCAATAGAGAACCAGCAGAGATGGTTACAAACACAATAGTTGCCGCCCTCAATACTGAATTGCCGGTGAGATTCAACTCACCGGTTTCCCTTGCTGAAAGAACTTCAACTTTCAGAAACGTTTTAAAGTACGTACCTAGAGTGACCTCATACAGACTTACATCGAACAGCATCCGACCACTGACGAGACCTTCCGGGGTGAGGATTCTGGAATTTACCCACACTCTAATGATCCAGTTGACGAGGACTTTTCTCCACATAATCTAAATGGGAAGGTAGACTTCCCACTTGGGCAAACCTGGTCCCTGTAACCGACTGACATTAGGTCACAGTCAACCTTAACTTTCGACATCCGGTTTAGCATGACCAAATACCCATGATTGGCGCTTTGCACTTTTAGGTGTTATTTTGATTTAAAACGTCTAAAAAACTTACCTCTGGTTCCCTACGTTTTGTCATTTTGGTGTGTATTTGTTCCACAGTGGTGGCAACATACTCATTTTGTATTCAGTAGAATAAGTAATGTCAACAGGCCTTTTTTTCCTTCTGTCGCTGCAGTGTGCCCACTGGCCCACTCACGTAAAGTTTCATGACTGTATACAGAATTCAACCTTGGCCTGCATTGATGGTGTACAGTGCTGCACTGCGTGTGATACACATTTGTCCTTGCTGGGAAAGCACTTGTTACTTCCATGTGCATACTGAGTTGCATGTGAGTGCTTGTGGTTGGTACATAACATGGAGATCTGTGGTTCCACTCTGGAAGCACAGGACCTGCAGAGATTGGAGAGGTGAGGACTGCGACCACAGGACAGGAGACATGTGTTGCTGACATTCCTGAGGGCTCAACTGGGTCACACACACCGAAGGGAGAAGACCAGAATGTCACATCAAAGATCTCCTTGATTTCAGGAAGATTTACCGGTCAGTAAGACTTTGGCTCAATGTCAGGGAGATGGTGGGACTGATATGGTTGGCATGTCTGATAGAGAGGAAGGCTCCAGCCTTTGAATCTTTGTGAAGCATATTTCAGTGGAATCTGACAGCCAGGAGTGATCCCTGTGAAACCCTTGCCTTGTGTTGTGGGTCAATCAGAATTGGAGTCATTCTTGCTGTGTCTAACTGTCCCTTTGACAAAGGGCAGTCCAGAGGAGAGAGCACTTCAAAGAGCTGACATCCCCAACATGAATGGACTATAAATGTGGGAGCATGAGCCCATCTTTTGTCAAACAGCACTATCTCATCAGGTAAGAGATGATCATCAAGACTTCTTGCTGCTGGAGCCAGGATTGGAGGCCAAGACCTGCCAGTCTCCTCGCTGGGTAAGGATGAAATGTCACTCAGGAAGTCAAGACCACTTGCCATGAGCCTGGAGCACCAGACGTTAGCTGCCTGCCAAGACCAGAGCATCGTATCTGCCAGCCTTCCAAGACCAGAGTACTCTGTGAGGAGGCGAGCACTTCGAGTGTGTTTGCCAACCAAGACCAGAAAGTCCTTTGCGGAGGAGGAGAGTGCCCAGCAGAGATCCTGTTCAGTGGATCCCTGTGAGCAACCAATGAGTAGCCCTGTTCTGTTGGGAACAATGTATGAATGCGGGCCATACGTCTGATCCTGCGGATGCTATGGCATCGCCCTGGTGTATGAGTACTGTAGTCACTGACACCTTGTGCCAGAAGGAGGGTACCGAGAAGTACGGTCTTTGCAGGTGGGAGCACCTGCAACGGGCCTGGCACACAGTGACTCTGTGTGCCATGGTCCGTTTAGGGGTGTAGTCAGTGACCCCATGTGTCAGATGGTGGACAATGTGACGTGCGGGATGTTGCCATTTGGAGCCCTGCAGTCAGTGGCCTGTGTGCCTGCACGGGTCCACTGCAGAGAATGGGCCATTGCCCTGGTTTGTTGGGCCAAGGATACAGTAAATCACACGTACTGATTTGTGCTGGAGATATGGGGTGATGTCTAACGTAAACGTGGGACATCCCCAGACTGAGGATGCTGTACCCTTGGAGAGTGGAGACAGGTCCTCCCCAGATCACTGGCTGCCACAAGAGTAGTCAAGACTGTCTGGACCATTGGGACACCTGAGGACTGGCACAAAGTTACAGCTGAGACGCTAGTGAACTCTGAAGGCAAAGCATAGCCTTTGAGGAACATGGGACTATTATGGGCCATATCTAGGTGTCACCTTCACTATTAAGTTGCAGAAAAACATCCCCTTCACTCTGGATGGATGGACTAGGGGATCCTGCCCAGATGGCAGTAGAATGCTGATCTTAAGAGAGTCGTGTGGATTAATTGTGAGTGTGTCGTACATGTTATGTGTATTCACATCAAATACTCCATTTATCATAAAAGCTCGTATTTGACCGGACAATCTCCTTAATTGTGACTACTGTGCGGGTGCAAAGTTGTGAGTCCGTGTATGCCTAGCACTTACTTCCATTAAAATTCCTTGACAGCTCAACCTGTGCAGCCACTGAAAGTCAAGTGGTGAGCACAGTAGTACAGGGCACAGTAGCAAAGCTAAGCCGTAGGCTGCCCGTGGCGGGCGAATGTAAGAGCGGAGGGTGCTGGGGCGATGCCTGCCTTTGCCCCCCAGCGACTGCCGCAGGTAAGAGCGTGGGAGGAGATCGCCACCCCAAGAACTCATGCCGCCTGGGGCGCACTCCCCCCGCCCCCCACTTGCTACGCTACTGACAGGGCACAGTGTTATTCGACCTTGTACAAAATGATCAAACTGAATCGCAGCAGAAGAGCGCAGTAACCAAAAACATGTGCAGCCTATTACTAAAATAATAACGTGGCACAAAAACAAACATTTAACTTCTTAACATGTGCAAAGCAAAAGCCACCTCCAAACTACAGTTAGGCTAAGATTGGGGAGCACTACAGTGGGCCCTATAGGGAACTCACAACACAGGTGTGAGCAAAATTACCTATGCAAGCTAAATGGGACATCAATTCTTTTTTAATCCCGGTTATTTTTTATTCCCTGTACAGATGCACACCACAATTGGTCTGCCTGACAGTAGCTGACCGAGCTAGTAGCCTGACAAATTTCATGCAAATCCATGGATTGGGCCAAACGTTACAGGCAAATCAAAAAATGTCTTCTGAATGGAAATTGAATTAGAGCCATAACTGCCCAGTGGTTACTACAACTGTGTAATAACACACATTAACAAAAAGAGATGGCCAGAGTGAAGTATGCTCTTTCCACCTCAAGCTCAGGTCCTGATGCCGCGACCACCCTCCGCCTTCTCGATGGTATGTGGACAGTCCGGCATGGATTCACTTCCAGACTTCCTCCGGACAATTGTCCATTCCCCCTCCACCCCCCCACCCCCCGACTCTAAATTAGAGACATAGCGTCAATTAACTCAAAAACAGCAACCCAGAAGCAAAGGAAGTGTATTATGCATTCTCCTGCCTAGCAAGCCTCGGAAATGAGAGGTCAGAGAAGGCATGGGCAGTGTCCAGGGTCACGCATTGAATCTGCTTGAAGCTAATGCAGTTAACAATGGCGGAACTATAAATCCCCGAAGTTCAGATTTATTGTGCAGTGTAATAAGTCAGGGCACTTGAAAAGGTGGCCACTAATGTGCTTTTACCGGCTCAGAAAGGCTGGATTTCAATTCGCCGCTTATCAATCCGAGGTGATTAAGAGCAGGCGTGAACCAGCTTGACTCGGAGAATTATTGTTCCAATTCATTATGTTTAAAAAATGTAACCATTTGGAGATTTCATTGTAGTGACCCGTAATAAACCATCATCATTTCGGCAGGAGCCATTTTAAATGGACGTGGCTAATGCATGTTAATTAGAGACCAGCGTGGACGCCATGTGCTATTTTGTGATAATTTGACGCTCTGGGAAGAAAGCAAATTGGGGGAGTGGGGGGGGGGGAGAAGGGGGCGCACAAAGTCACAAATCACTGCATTGCTTCTGGACACTGGCTACAGAAGCTCATTAATTTATATAGGAGGAGCGCGAGATATCAATACATCATCAATATTCAGCCGAAGGCCCAGGGGCGTAGAATAGATATGCAGAACTCGTAGCAGGGCGGGCCCTTTCGCCAGCTCCCTTATGTCAGTTAATCGTTTGCATTAATGAGACTTTTTAAAAAGAATTATTGCACGATGATCAATGCGGTTTTGTTAATTGACCGAATGATCCGACGGTGAGGAAGGGACTGTCCTTCACAGAAGCATCAGCCGTCGCCTAATTAAATACATTCTTACTGATAACACACACGAAGCACTCTCTCCGGCCTGACATCCGGGAGAGGCCGAAAGGAATGTGGAAAAAAAATAAAAAAAGGTATATGATCGATAAAAACGCATCTAGAGAAAGCGTCCAGCAGGAGTGAAAGGAACTAAAAAAAAAACAGCAGGGCAGATTTACAAGCCCCTTGCGCCACTTTTGCGTCACTTTTAACATGGGAAATGTGACGCAAAAGTGGCGCAAGGGGTTGTAAATCTGACCAGCTGCATCTAGAGAAAGCATCCAGCAGGAGGGAGATGAACTAAAAAAAACAGCAGGGCAAATTTACAAGCCCCATGCGCCACTTTTGCGTCACTTTTAACATGGGAAATGTGACGCAAAAGTGGCGCAAGGGGCTTGTAAATCTGCCCCAGCATGTTTATTCTTCTGCAAGAGGAGACTTTTAAGGAGGTGATAGAGGACGTCACCTGTCAATCGATCCTTGTGTCTGTCTGTCTCTTTTATTTGCTTCTATAATTTATCTGTGCCACTTACTGTCTGTGTTTTCCGTGTCCTATTTGACAATTCAGTTCATTTCTTTCTGTTTCTGAATGTATGTTTCTACCTCTTTTTAACTAATTCCTAAATTAATTCTTAAAGCCTCCCTGCTGAGTTATCCTCTGTCTCTTTTCCATATTATTCTGTCTTTGTGACTGTTTTTCGGTCTGTGTTTTTCTCTCCGTTGCGCTCCTGTCTGTACTGTTTCTCTATTTCCCTGTTTCTCTCTCTTTCTCTGCCCCGCCTAATTTAACTCGCTTATTCTTTTGCTTTAATTCTTTCTATTTCTCTCTTTCTTTTTTCCCTCCCATGACCTAATAGGACGTGTTTCTCTCCAGCTTTCTAATTCCCCCCTCTTTTTCGCTAGCTCTTACTATTTGAACTATTCATTCATATTTCTCCTTCTGTATATCTATCTCTCCATATTTCTCTTTTTCTTTCTTCATAGCTCTTTCTCTCTCTATCCGTCTCACTTTTATATCAACGTTTTCTCCATTTCTGATTTTTGAGTTTTAAATATGCTTTATTGAAAAGGTCATGCAAAACATTCAAAATTATCAATAGGAATAATGTAATATTTGCAATAATACTATATTAGCAACCAATTCATTTAAATATTGATATAAGTGCTCTTCAAACGCACAAGAAGACATAAACAAGATTAACTGTTGAAAATACATTATATAGAATAACTAAAAAGTATTTCAATGAAGCATAGAGTTCACTGCTGTTTTTTCTATCTCGATTTCTCCATCTTCCTTTTTAGGTGTTTTCGTTTCTCTTTATCATTCTGCCTCCACCTCTCTCTACTCTTTCTATTTGTCCTTTAATAGTCCCTCACACACGTTCCCTCGCTATTTCTCTGCCTGTCTCCCTCTGTCTGTTTCTCTCTCTGTCTCCCCCTCCATTTCTCTTTCTCCTCTCCCCCTGATATCTCTCTCTTTGTTTAGATTTCTCTCCTTATGATTTTGTTTTCTCTCACTCTTTCTAGTTTTCTCTCTCGCCATTCGCCCTGTCTTTTTACTTTCTTTCCTCATCTCTCTCATAGCCTCTCCATGTTAGACTTACCGTACTACAACAGCTCGTGTCAAATGAGCGTCAGGTCAGTGTTGTAGTTTTTTTATGATTTAGGGTCTACAAACCTTCAAAAAACTAAAAACACAGGTATATCTTGGGCACAGACATATCTCAGCTATAGAACAGCTGCACCTGCAGTTTTGAATTTTGGTCTGCGCAACCTTAGCGAACTGCCACGTTTTTGGTCCCTGACGTAGGCATTGTCCATTTTCCTGATGGTTTGACTTGGCCCATTCTGCAGGGTCATCACCAAACTTTTGCCTTCACCCTCCTTTCTGAACACATTTTTGTTAGCTTTTAGGCCTCTGCACACTTTACCACTGCTAGCCAGTGATAAAGTACTTGTGCTCTCTCCTTTAAACATGGTAGGTACCAATTGGCACATTTAATTTACTTGAAAGTCCCAAGTAACTTGTTAATACATCTATCCATGGCCTATAAATTAAATGCTTCTAATGGGACAACATGTGCAAAAGAAACAATTGATGGACGGAATGCCGGACAATGCAAACATTCACCCCCAGTCACAACGATCTGAATTAAATCCATCATTCTTTTGCTAACCACCCAACACCAGTGTGGACCCAGCCTTGTGCAAATCAGACTTGACCCTGTAACTTGTGGGAACAGTCCAGCCCAAACTGCCAAGCCAGGTCCTCTCTGGACCGGAAACAAGCATCCTGGGACCGGTTTCAGGGCATCACCCTTCATCAGCCAGGCTAGCTTGAATCCAGTGGTGCAGTACGCACTTGACCCACGTCTCGGCATACCCTTCCCATTTAGGGCGACATGTGCAAAATAAACAATTGATGGACGGAATGCCGGACAATGCAAACATTCACCCCCAGTCGCAAGGATCTGTATTAAATCCATTATTCCTTTGCTCACCACACCACTGATTGTGCCATCCACTTAGGTAGCTCTTTAAGTCTGTCTCAGACCTGCCATTGCAGCCTGTGTGTGCAGTGGAGAAGTGTGGCTCACTGGTTAGAGGAGGCAGACCCGGAAGCAGAGATCAGCCCGGACCAGGGTTCAATTCCCGGCTCGATGGGTCTTGAGTCTGAAAATGTCCACGGACTCGACAATTCTCGCTCCGGTGCCTACTCGATTCATGGGTTCACACTCTGCGACGCTGGGCAATAGCTTGCTTAATCTCCACAACGACCCCTTGCGGTGGGATGCCTGGCTATCACCTTGTGGATACCCTGCTGGGGTTATCTCACAGGGGAATACCAGGACGGGTTCCCTAAGCAAGCGCTTAGATACCGGGTCGGTGATTTGCGCTATATAGATACATGTACATTGACATTTACAGTTTAAACTGCCTTTCGACCTGGCAATATAAACCTTTTTCCAGGCCTAAACCTTCCTTATTAAAACATATAAGTCAACCCCAGGTTTAGGCGCTGAACAGCCCACAGGGCAGGGTGCAGTGTAAATAAAAAGAAGGACTTGCGCTTTTAAGTTGTACATATCCTGGTAGTGAAAATCCCTTCAACCAGTAACCCAAGTTCTTACATTGGTGATCAGTGGTAAGGATTAGGAGATGTGTTTGTGCAGTGCCCTACAGTAATTGTTTTTTACTCTGAAAATTCCAGATAAATAATCTGAGACCAATTTGAGATTTAAAATTCTCCATGATTGGCCTATTTGCTTTTTCCAAATTCCCAGTTGTAAGGAATGCAGCTACTGATTGAGGGGGGTGAAATCCTACTCAAGCAGCAACCACAGTTCTTGTCAGGGTGAGGCAAAGCAAACCCCAAATTAACTGATGCTAATTTTTTGGAACCTTGGCACGAACAGTCAGGCTTAAATTAGAGGCAATGTGTAAAGTGTTTATGCAGCACTTCAAACAGTAATGAAGTAAAAAAAGAAATCAAAAAAATCCCACACCAAATTAGAAAAATAAAGTCCTATTTATTAAATAAATCAAGACCAAAGTGACAAAAATCCAATCAGTACAACTGGAATGTGCAATTTTAAAGATTTAAGTGAAAATGGCATCAAAAAAGCCAAAAAGCCACCTGTGGGCATCTTGTCGCACTGGACTGGAACAAAGTCACAAGTTCAGGCTGACCACAGGTCAGATGCAGGGACTCAGTTAGGGCTGCTGAACGAAAGTATCTCAGGTACTGTTGCGAAGAGTTGCGGATCCCACATTGAGGAAGACTCGCTCAGCCAAGGCAATGCAAGGTCCTGGTTGGGATACGTTGTGCAGCGTTGGTTTTGAGGAGGCTGCAGGCTACGGTGCAAAGTTTTGTGCCAGGAAAGTCAGACAATGCATCGGTTCTGTCTGGAGTTGTGCAGCACAGGAAATGTATCGGTTCTGCTGGGTCCACAGATGGACTGGCAGAGCATCCACCTCCCACTTTCAAGGGTCCTGGACTGGAGTGGCACTCCTTAGAAGGGTATAACTCACATATAACAGAGTCCAGGTGCTGGGTTCAAGGTTGGTGGAGCCTTCTGTCCCTAAGGCTCTAGTTAGAAGGCTAGCCAACATGACCTTGGAGTCCCCCCTGGGGTACTGGGTTCAACAGATGCAGATCCAGTCCTCACCCATGCAAGTAGGCAGCAGGCCAGCACAGCGGGTTAGCAGTGACCCAAAGCACCAGTCCAGAAGAGTAGCAGCCTTTTCAGAAAAACAGCAGTTCTACTTTCCGGCAGAGTATCCACAGGTCTAGAAGTGTACTGAACAGTTGGTGTCTGAGGTCCAGTATTTATACCCAGTTGTGCCTTTGAAGTGGGGAGGACAACTGGGCATTAATCTGTGATGTTCTAGAAACTCTTATTTGGGTTACGATTGTCACAGAGGTGTCCTGCAATAACAATAAACTGATTCGTATTGAAGGTGAATGAAAGCCCATTCAGGAACTGGATGTATTGATTCATGTTTAAGACAGAACCTGTGTTCTTAGTTCTTTAAGTACCAATTTACAGTAAGTGTTGGTGGACAAATAGTGTGTATTATTGGTAATAAACATGATACACGCATGGGAAACATCCATTGCAATGAAGGAATTACAATGCAATGCCTTTACAACGCAGTAAATACAACGCAAGTTCCATTACAATGCAAGCCATTTCAACGCATGCCATTACAACTAGGTCTGGCCGGTGAACTTCGCTCCGTTCACAGATTTTGCAGAGTTTTATGCACTCCGCACTCTGCCGAGCTTGCAGAGTGCAGAAAGCTTTGTTTCGTAATATGCAGAGGAGTATTTACCCCCCTCGCGATCGCAAACAGTAAGTTCGCCTTTGGGAGAACAGTAAGTTCGCGAGCGCGAGCAGCCGCTCGGGTGGAATTTCTACTTGAGAAGCAGAAATACCAGCACAATCTGCAGTTTGCACTGCACTCCGCCACTCGTGGAACTTTGCAGAGTTTATTTGTAACTTCGCGTACTTTAGCGTAGCAAAACTCCACAAACTACGCAAAGGGCTAATTACAACACATATCCCTCACTGACCAGCACGTACCTTGAGGTCGTCACCCGGCTGTGTTAGAATAGTAATTTTTATTATAATGGACCATGCGTTGTAATGGCTTGCATTGTAATGGCATGTGTTGTAATAGAAGTTACTTTGTAAAAACCGCGTGGTAAAGGTATGCATTGTTATAGTTTGCATTGTAATGTCATACATCCTACAAGCACAGCCTATATGACCATGTGGTTAAAGTTCTTCTATGCCTCCCTTCATTCAACGTACACATCAACCTCCCCGATATCCCGACGATGGCAGACCTAGGGTTAGCGGTCTAGTCTACCATAGGCTATTAAGGTAGATTACTGGTGAATATCTGCTGTGTCTTCTTTTAGAGAGCTTGTGGTCATTGTGAGACATTGTAGCAAGGAATACAGACAGTCCCTGCCTTCGGTAAGTGCATTGGATTATGCAAGGCTCTTGGTTCCATATTTTGTTGGGGTGAAATACCTAACATTATGGCAACTTACTATGGTTTAGTTTAGTAAAGAACGCAACGCGTGAATATTAGACATTTAAGTATTATGGCATTGAGACCAGCAACGCTTGAGGATCTATGATATAGTCCTGCGGCACCTTCGAAAGTAGTAAGATCGGCTTCTGTTGTAATTCACGTTTGGAGGTATTAGATAACACATAGGCACCTTAATGACACAGGTGTTGTAAACATTATAGAGGGTAGTAAGTCCAGAGTTGGGCCACTCTTGTATTTGTCATTGTCTCATGCTGATGGGCAGTCTGTACCATGACACTAGATGGGCGGTATAAATGATCATTCACATGGATATGTATGATAACCATGGCAACCAGTGTGTGTTATTGGAGCTTTTGACTTTCTGAAAACAGGTGATAACCAGTTGAAGTATGTTTTATTATAATGATATTGATTTGTTTTGGTTGCCGGGCTATGTGTACATTTGGAGGATGTAAATCATACACCAGACATACCCAATTAACACACTATGTTGAGTAACTGGGCAATGCTGACTTATTTTCCTTTTACACAATTTGATCTGATAGTGGGACTTAGGATCATTCTGGTTTCTGTTTCTATAAGAGCAAGTGTATCAGTCAGATGACTACGTTCTGATGAGACTCTATGAATAGTTTGGGGTTGGGAACGTTGGCAATACTCCCAACCGGATGTCATTGAGGATTAATGAATTAAGGGGCCCTTGATTCAGTTGGACTACCCTTTTCCCTCAATTTTATTTTGATCAACATAGAACCACCATTTGGTTTTGTACAGTGGCTTGCAAACTATATGGTGTGAATATGATAACAATATGAGCACTGTGTTGTGTGTACTTTATTCACATGTTTCACCTTTTTTATATTGTATTGCACATGGGTTGATTTAATGCAATTATGTCAGAAACGCAGATTTGCTTCTTTTATTTAATGCAGTTGGAATCAATAAGTATTTATCATGTGTTTTGGATTCCTTTACTGTTAAAGTGAGGTTTCCCCATGCAAATTATACCATGTGCACCTCTGTTTGGAATATACATGCCTACAGACCAAGGAAGAAATCTAGAGATCATCCTAAACAACACGCTCAACACGTAGGCTCAAGTTAACTCAGTTGGCACTTCCTTCTTCCACATCCTATGGATGCTGCGAAAGATCTTCAAATGGTTTCCTCAAAATACCAGATGAAACATCACACAAGCACTCGTCACCAGCAGGCTGGACTACAAAAAGACTCTCTATTCCGGTATCTTCAAACCCCTCTTGCACAGACTCTAGACCATCCAGAATACTGCTGCAATGATTATACTTGATCGTGCACACTGCACCCACATCACACAACACCTCAGAAAGATTCACTGGTTCCCCATTTACTAGCGCAGCCAATTCAAACTTCTCACGCAAACATAAAAAGCCCCACACAATACAGGATCAAAATAACTGAACAGCAACATACATTACACCAACCCACCAGACAACAACACTCTACCTCACTCTCACTCGCATACACTCCCCATATCACCAAGGTAAAACTGGAGATCACTCAATCGCCTACATTGCACCCAATACATGGAATTACCTCCATCAGCACATCACAGGTTCTTCCTCACTTCTTGAGTTCCGCAAGATGGTGAAGACCTGGCTCTTTATATATGCACCTTGGGGACCACACACCTACACACCTACCTGCCCAAGTGCCTGGATACCCTCTCAGGTGATTAGTGCTCAATGTAAATTAGCATAATATATCATGTAATAAAATAACATAACATAACATGCACAAATCACATGGCGCACATGAGCACACTTCCCAGTAAATGCATGCATCTGCAGTAGCCATTTCAGATTGGGTTTTCTGAAAATAAAAAATCAATTTCAAAATTGGTAACCATGCACAGAGCATTGGCAAAGCCAATAGTTTAGGCATTTACAGCAGAATTTTTTTGGCTTTGCCAGTGCTTGGTATTTGGTGCATCCAAGCCATTCTTTAAAACTTTTCTACTTTCTTAAGTTCTGATTGACCTTTTCTTGACTCTCTATGGCCTCCAGAAGCATATCTTACTACTAAGGCACAGCCCGGCAGAACAGCCTATTTCAGACATTCAACCTACATTCAGATGTAAAACATGCATGTCTCAGTAGAAGCCACGATAGGATTCAATTGTTGGTACTTAATTATTATTATTAAAAAGATTTATAAAGTGCACAACTACCCCATTGGAGTATCCCGCCTCTAACTAATCAGGTAAGGGCTATTCCAGTTATGCTATATTACAACAACAAAGTCTCAAGCTGTTTACAAAAGATCATTAACCCCTCCCATGCTCGTGACGGGACCGTTCCGTCACGAGCCTCGTGTGGGCTGTGCTGGTGACGGAACGGTTCCGTCACGGCCCGTTCGCCGCGCCTGCGCGGCGCGTTCTATTGAGCGGGCAGGGCCGTGACGGAACCGCTCCGTCACAAGCACAGCTCACCCGCGTGCCGTGACGGAGCAGTTCTGTCACGAGCAAGGGACCGCCGCGCGGCCCCCCACCCCCTTAGCACTGCGGCGGAATAGCCGCCACAGTGAAGGGGTTAATGTTGGGAAGTTTCTTAAGGCCTCAGAGAGTTCAGTCCATAGTTTTGGACCCTGAAACGCAAATTGTCATCCTCCTATTTGGGTGTATTTAATCACAATGACTGTTCACTGGAATGTAACGTCAAAGTAGCTTGACAGACTTTCACCAATTCTTGAAGGTGATTAGGATTAACTCCCTTTCTAAACATAGCACAGGGTCTTAAACTGGATTCTTTCTTCGTTTGTTAACCAGTGCAGTTCTCACAGGATCCCTGAAACAGATGCATATTTCGGCAGCCTGAATAACAGCTGTTAGAAATGGGATTTCTGGTTGGCTCAGGCTTACGCCAAAGTCAGGCAGAGACCACCACTCTAGCCAGGGCGTGGGAGTTACATACCAAAGATAACCATTGCTCACCCCCTTGGTAGCTTGACAGGAGCAGTCAGGCTTATCCCCGAGGCCATGTGTAAAGCATTTGGACACGCACACAACAGCAACAACATCCCAGGCACACTACAAAAGGAACTCCACACAAGGTTATATCAAAAATAGCCTTTGTAGTCTCAAAACACATTAGAATAGTAATCACACAATATACACTGTGCCAACTGGCATGGGCAATACTCACTAAGGATTATTTGTACATGACAGGGCCGCATGGACCACTGTCAGAACCATCACAAAGCGAACTTGGTAAAAGTAAAACAGATCATTAACATACAACCAGTAACCACTGGTAATCACTGTACTTACCATAAGCCTGTAACATAAACTACTTTATGCACAGTCACATCAGGCGCGTATTACATTCTGCGCCAACCTCACCAGCATAAACACATTATACAATCACCACACAAGTCTAAACCTATTAGGCCCTAACCTCTTAAGCATACCTCAAATTAGGGGCGTAAATCACAGAGAACATAATCTCACTAGCATAAACCTTACTATGCAAAACAACCTCATAATCATAAACCATAGTTTAGAGGTATCAAACAGGCATCGGAAAACATACTAAATGCATTACATTTCCTAGCACCACATCACATTAGGGCCTGGCGCACTACAAATCTAACAATCCCCCTGGCCCACTGGCCATCTCAGAAAAGGGGCTCCATTGCTCTGTGTCCCAAATGTCAGGGCACGCTTCCTAGCAGTGGAATCCAATTGCACCACTGCGCAAACCTAAACGGTGCAGCTGGCACTAAGTGCTGCGCAGCTGTGTCAGGGGCAAAGGAGTGCATCTCACTCCTAACTTACAATCCATGTCCCCCAAATAAATCAAGGCAGCCGGAGATCTTCACATAAGGCCTGGCACCACTGTGCCGCTTCTGTCCCTCTCTGGGACTCTCTCAAGAACTGCGCCAAATGTTGCAGCTGCCTGCGCTCTCGCAGGGCAGCTGGGATCAGCAGATGAGTCGAGGAACCACTGTGCCCCTAGACTCATGGTGCCTCCACAAGGGGAAAAGCATTGGCCCCTCTGGGCCCTCTAAATAATTGTGCCCATCGTTGGAGCCACACGGGCTATGAAGATAATTTTGCCCCCACACGTGGCAGAATGGGCACCACTAGCCATTGGGACCCCCACTGGGACCCTTAAACAAAATATGCCCCCTTCATTGGAGCGGCACGCTGCCATCTGGAGCTGCTCTGGACTGCCATCAGGGTAAAGGGGCGGACAACCCTGGCCCTCAGGAACTAACCATGGCACCTTTTGGAGCGGCCCGCTGCTAGACCTGGGCCGCCCTTACTGTGTGCCTCGCACTGGAATGACCCCAAAGAGCTCCCAGTCACTGGGGATTCGCAGGACTCCTCTAGCTGCTCTCCTCTCTGGCTGCAGCATTTGCTGCATGCACTGGGGAGCCCCTGCTCCTCAGGGACACTCTCTCCCTGTGTATTGTGGGGGCAGCCTATGACGGTGCACCGGTGCATCCCAGGACAGGGCCCGGGGCTTTTCTGGACACTGCAGGGATCTCAGCTCATGGGAGCCCAGCAACAAGCCGCAACACTCCTCCCTTCTCCTAACCCGGACACAGTCAAGTGCGGGGTGGGCTCCCGCCTGGAGTCTCCCTCCACTTCTCTGGTGCCGGCGACGGATGCAGGACTTCCCTCGTGAAATCGGAAGTCCTACCCGCCATCAGGCAAAACATTGCCTGACTTACTCTCCGCCGCGGCGGTGAATCCCAGCGGCCAAACGCGGGGTGGATACTCGCTCTGTCAATTAAAAACGCACCAGTCTGTGGGGTGGGCACCCGCTAAGTAAGCATAACGAGCAAGGTAGTAAGGAGGCGTAGGCTCCCTCTATGAAGTCAGATTTGCAGTATACTCCCTACATCGGGATTCCCCTCAAGGCACTCACAGCTTCACGCTACATGGAACCTCCTCAGCGCTCCCCCCCAAAATAAAGCACTCTGCATAGATAGCAAATAAAGCTCACTTTCTGGTGCTAGGTTTAAAGTCCTGGAAAAGAAATTGAGCTGCTGGGCCCAGGGAGGCAGCCCTCCTAGCAGGTCCTCCTCGGCCCCAGCAGCAGCACACCCCCCCTCCCTGGAATCAGGAACCAAGACTGCACAAAATCATGGGGACACAGCACCTATATTTTTATGACATTTTCCTTTGTTAAAAGTTGCAGGGCATGGGAGAACCAGATGCAACTGGTTCAGGGGAGCTTCTGAGCACTTTGTTTTGCTTAGCTCCTCTCTCCCATTCACAAGACAGGCCAGGGACATCAGACACACAGACAGGGGGTGGTACCAGCATTGTGCAGGGCAGGCAGACACACTGCACACAGAAATGCCAACTTCTAAAAGTGGTACTTCTCCACTAGTCACAATAAATCTGCGTACACCATTGCACAGCAATTATTCTCATGAGCTCGCACATACTAAACTCGCCCCTGCACTACTCTCATACCAGGAAGTACCAGGGACACACATATCCCCCATGCATTTCTATGGTAGGGCAGGCCAGTCTCACCACACATACACAGAGAGCGCATACACTTTACACTGGACCACAGTGCTCAAGTGCGCAGAGGCCTAAAATCACCAACACTAGATTACAGAAAAAAGCTAGGAGAACGCAAAAAGTTTCGGGGTGAACCTGCCAAAAGGGCCAAGTCCAACAGCAGCTTTGCTGTTGAATTCTGGACAACTTGCAGTTTTGTGATGGTGGCATTATCTACCCCTAGATATCATACGTTGCTGTAGTCCAACCTAGATATTACCAGTGCCTGAATCCCTTTTTAAGGGCAAGTTTATAGCTACTCCTACTCTCATCAAACTTCCTCCTCCAGACTCTATCTAATTGTATACAGCTTGACTTATCTCCCCCCAGCATCTCTATGAACTAAGGTGCTGGAGGATGGCATCTAACTTGACGGCCAGCCGCAGCCCGTGCAGGTAAGAGTGGTAGGGTCGGGTGGGGGAGGATCTCGAAAGACGACGACGAGGGAACATTAATTATTTATTTAATTTTCCCTGATAGTCGTCAGTTGAATCCCCACCCTAACCTGGCCCCATGCCCCCCACCTGTCTTACCTCCACAGGCCCCGGCTGTTGACAGCTGATTTTCATTGGCATCTCCACCCCCTGCTCTACTCTGGGCCACAACTTCCTCAGTAGATTATTCAAACTAGCGGTATCCAGCCTTGCCCATGGCCTCAGAGATCTTTGGACCCTGTCCCCTATTTTGTCCCATTCATTTCCAGCGCGGATTGAGAACAGGCACTGTATAATGGTCAGGCCATACTAGTGGCTTAGCAGGTCTAGACTTCAGTAGTTGAACTTTTGCAGAAACAGCATCTAGCAGGTGCCCCTCTTCATGCATAGGTCCCTCATTTATTAATTCCAAGCTCATCCCTCTGAGATCCTCAGAGTTGTAACATCTTTAAACATTTCGTATCTTTTTGCAATAACTGCTACATATAGAATTGAGGAGCATATTACCAACAACTAGCGATAATTATCGCTATGTTGGCTTAGTGGGAATATTCCTATTGCCGCCCTTCACCTGTTTTTATCGCTGAGATACCTTGCTATTATCAGGGTTTATCTCAGAAGCAATAAAAAACGGGCGAAATGCGTGAATATCGCTGTCAATACAGCGATATTCAGGCATTACCGTGACAATGCTCTTAGCCATGTTATCCACCTCTCATTGGATAACATGGCTAAGAACTGGTCAGGGCAGGCGTTAGCTTTTGGATATATTCACGCTTAGCGCGAATATTTCCAAAATTAAGTCATTGTTGGTAATAGGAGATAGCGATATTAGCGACTGTTTCCAGTCGCTAACATCTTGGTGCACCCACTTTGCATGTCATTAGCGATAATTGCCATGCAAATCGGGAAAAAGTACTGCTAAAGCGGCGATAATGGCCCTTGGTAATATGCCCCAGAGTCCGTATTATAAAGATGAATTTGTGTTAATGGTGAAATAAGCTATTTTCATGACAAAGAAATAACCAGTTTCCTAGTTGCTCTGAATTATTTTGAAGTAGTTAGGTTGTTTGTTTCCTTGCCTTCCCCAGACCATCGGCTGGGGATGTTTACACTATCAGGTAAACAAGCCACCTTAATCGACTGAATGTATAGACGTGTACATGGGCAACAGTGAATAAGGGGAGTGTTTTCACTAAGGCGTTCTGAGTGACTTCAAATAGACAATCAAAGCAAAGCTCGAGTTGTCTAGAATGACACAAATCGCCCAAAGGTGAAAAATATCCCAATTATTTGCTTTTTATCCATGAGTAATTTTATGCCCTCCACCACCCACCCATCCCCCCTCCACCCCACAATTCCCCCCTCCACCCTACCCATTCACTTTCCCTCCCACAGCTATGCTAGAGCCAGTGCTCTGGTGGTAGGTTCTGAAAGAGTCCTGCTAAATTAGCTTGGAATTCCTTTATGACAAAACCGCAGTGGGTAACGCTCCTCTGATGCCTGCTGTTGCTACGTCATAGCAGTGAATAATTCAAATAACATACACAGTGTAAATATATCTGCATACATCCATATATATATATATATATGTATATATGTATGTATACTTTATATATAGTGGCTTAGGAAAAGGTCCAAAAGGCTTGATGATATTCACTAAAAATGTCAAGGTGGGTTCACTTTCTAGAAATATTCGTGTATTTTCCTGTCAAATGTGTTTTAGGGTGGAAATGGTAAAGAAACATCGCAGAAAAGTTATGAGGGTGTGAGTGAATGGGTTCTAGCCCTTTGAAAAATATTTCACTTCCAGAGAAAGAAATGCACCTTTCAAATCTAATGAAATCTTCACATCAAATCTATACATGAAGAAATGTACTCTGGCTGCATGCCCATAAGCGAAAATAGTTCTGCATGCGATTTTCCTTGAGCTGTTTATACATTCAAGAAAACAAAAAAAAAAATGCTCCAAATTTCCATAACCTTGCATGAACCAGTTTTCAGTGCTTTTTGAAGTTTGTAAATCAACCCTAAAGGCAATGGATTTAGCAAACGTTGCCGAGACACTTCCTGAATAGCTCGAGGGCCATAACCACAGATCTGACATGGATGGGTTGCCTTGCTCTGACTCAACTCGAAGTGCTCTTGGACCCTACAGCCCAGAACAAGGTCAACTCTCGAGTGGCTTCTGCCTGCCATCCATGCTCCAACCTCATGATAAAGAATTTAAGCTATTGAAGTGTATTTCGAAGTAAAATAGGAGTGAGAGACACCCATCTATTGGCTGAATTGCACAATGTCAAACCAGAAAACCTGGGATCAAGCCCATCTTGACCAATGTGTGGGATCCTATGCAAATATTCTAATCCCCAGAGCCTTCTGTCTCTTTACTATTACTTGTAAGAGCTCCTACAAACACTTGAGTACAGGACGTGTACTAAAGAAGAACCTATTGGGCCTCATTTATGAGCAATGACGCATCGCTGCGTGAAAGCAGCGATGCGTCACTTCTCAGTGCGCACTCCTTGCGACATGATAGATGCGTCATATTTATAATATGACGCATCACGTCGCAAGTTACAGATACGTCAGGATTTCTGATTTATCTGTAGGCGCAAAAGTGACGCATTGCTGGAGTGTGTCACAAAAGTGACGCAACTCCAGCAATGTGTACTTTCACATGGGCAAGTCCCATGTTGTTAGTGCCTGCATCAGTCTTACGCCTGCCACGAAGCAGGCATAAGATTTTGACGCATTAGTGGCCAAGAAATGGCGCAGTGAAATCTTAAAGATTTCACTGCGTCACTTCCATGACCCTTTCTCCCCCCTTGCATACATTATGCCTGGCGCAGGTATAATGTGGCGCAGGGGTTTACAAAGTGACGCATCTATCTAGATGCGTCATTTTGTAAATATGGCGCAACAATGCACTTTATTACGCCACTGATACGTCACAAAAAGTGACGCACCGGCGGCGTAAAAGTGACGCACAGCCTCATAAATGAGGCACTTTGTTTTTAATTTAGTAGATTATATTGTAGCTTCATGTATAATAAGGCTCTACAGTACAAGCCTGGCGTTAAGCACATCACCAGATAGCCCATCAGGAGAAGTAAGTGCTATGTAAATGCAATTACAGTACAATATAGGGTGCAGATGAGTAATGGCTTGCTTCTTAGTTCACTAGTGGCATGGTCCTCATGTGGGGAGGCCAGAGTGTTACTATTTTTTATAAATATCACTTTAAATAAATGCTTCACAATACAGTGGTACATTCTGATGTACAAAGGTGAAACACTTCCCATGTTAAAGAAATACAAATGTTTAATTAGAAGAGACTTTATTGTATTTTTCATTATTTCTCTTGCATGATTTACCTTACAAATTGGCTCGGCTCGTTTGCAGGCTCTTTTGAGCCAAGTCATTCTCATAGCTCAGCTTTGGCTCAACTCTCTTTGTTATTTTCTTGGCTTACCCACTTCTAGGATATGTCATGGGCTTGAGAAGAAGTCTGGGTATAGGTATGTGATAGGTTCATTATTGGTGGTTAAAATGAAAATGTAAATAAGCATTTCATCAACATAAATTATTTGAGGGCCTGGTTTAGATATTGTCAGCCCTGGCCCACGGTTGCTTTTCTAACTGTATCCCCGCCCACCGACTTGGCGGTCTGCTTGCCTTATTTAGATGTTGGCGGGTCTATGGAGGAAAGACCGTCGGAGTCCCACCATCTCCGCCAGAATCTTCCTCCTGCGTCGAGGCTGGAATATGCAAAAGCAGCTATTTGAGGGAGTTCCGCCAACATTGCCTTTGAGCCTTTCCGTCAAGGCAACTTATAGTGGGGAAACCACAGTACTCGAGTTGGCAGAATCGAAGAAAAAGTTGTGAAAATGAACCTTTTTAAAATGTCCCTCTTCCATTTCTGTCTTGCATCCCATTGACCAGATCCTTCCTTTGCTGCTGCTACTGAACCACGATGCTAAGCAGACATATTGTCGCCGGATTGTAAGGTAGGCTTATGTGTCACTTGTCTCACTATGAATCGTGTGGTGACATTTGCTGTAGACTTGTGTACTTTCACATTGCTCCCACATTCAATTTTCTTTATGTATTATGGATAAGTGTTCAACTTACAACTTATTGTAGTAAAATGCACACACCTGTAGTGACATTTTAAAAATATTTATTTGGAGGTGGTGGTGGTTGTGGGTGTTGTGCTAGTAGTGCCTGTGGTTGTACATACAATAGCGTACGTATGTTGTTGGTGTACTATGCTACTTGTTAACAAAAGGACATTACAGATAACTTATATATACATTTTCACTCATTCACAACAGATATGTATAGTGAGGCAATAATGAGTAGTACTTGCCTGTCTTCACACCACCAGAGACTGACTCCATCAGGAATTAGTCGGCAGGACACTGCCAGTAAAGTGGGGACATCTAAATCGGCTCGGCACAAATCCTCTGGCTTAACGACAACAGGTTACTGTTAGGCAGCAGCGAAGACTGCAGAGGCAGTGGGAAACAATCTGTTGCTGTCACATATACATACAGCGGATGGAGCGCCATCAGCTCGAGGGAGTACTTAGTACCACCGCGGTAGGTTGGTAGTCCCACCAAGATCTAAATCAGGCGCTAAGTGTCCTGAATGTGATAGTATCTATTCCACTGATTTGCTTGTTGTTATATAGAGAAAATACAAATTTATTTTAAAAATAAACAGTAGTGTATATATATATTTTAAAACATGGCTGTCTCAAATGAATTAGGAAGATTTAGAAAACACTCCATTTGTTGGCCTTAGGACTCTGAACACTTTATCACTGCTGGCCAGTGCTAAAGTGCATGTGATTCTCCCGTAATCTCGGTTACATTGGTGTTTATCGAATTGACATATTTAGTTTGCCTGTAAGTTCCTTGTACAGTGGTATACTATATACCAAGGGCCTGTAACCTAAATGCTACTAGTGGGCCTTCAGCAGTAATCATGCCACCCACACAAGTGGCCTTTCACACCTGTCTCAGGACTGTCATTGCAAGGCTTGTGTGAGCAGTTTAGTGCCACTTCGACTTGGCATTTAAAACCATTTGTCAACTCTTAACTCCCCCTTTATTACACATAAGTCACCCTAAGGTAGGCCCTCTGTAGCCTTAATGGCAGAGTGCTATGTAACTAAAAGGTAGGACATTTACTTTTAAGTTTTACCTGTCCTGGTTGCGTAAAACAGCTACATTTGTTTTTCACTACTGTGAGGCCTACTCCTCTCATAGGTTAACACTGAGAATTCCTTAATAACTCTTGTAAGCTATAATTCCTGATTAGAGAGGAGTAGCTTTTTCATTATTCATACCTTTGGATTAGTAGTCACAGATCCTCTTTACTGGTGACGTTGGATTTGACATTACAGTTTTAGAAATGCCACTTTTAGAAAGTGAACATTCCTCAGCATTTACTACTCTGTGTGTCTTTACAGTATGTGCCCAATACATGTCTGGTGTGGGTGATAGCAACACTTTGTGCATTCTCTCTAAGCAGTCACAACACAGCAGGATAGGTGTGGCTGAGTACCCTTCTACATACATCTGCATTCCGATTTACTTGCCTGGGCAGGATAGAAGGTTGGGGCTAACATCTCAATTGAATAGGTAATGTTCTGTCCCCATACAAAGAACTATCCCCACAGATAGCCCGGTAAACAGAACTGCGTTGAAAGAGACATCTATGCACTTCAGAGAGCTGCTCTGAAGTCGGTATAGGTACTAGATCTCTGACCCCTAAAATCATACATTACTGAACTGAAGCTTGGCAAGAAGAACTGTGCTGCTTAAGGAAAGAAATGGACTTCTGATTGCCTGAGATTCAGTGTTAGACCTGGTATCCTAGACTTTTTGCCATCTGACTACCTGTTTTGCTGACTTTATGTTTGCTGGCTTTAGGATTCTGCACTCTTTACCGCTGCTAATGAGTGCTAAATTGCATTTGCTCTGTACTCAAAACATGGCAGCATGGCTTATCCACAATAGGCACATATAATTTACATTGCTGTATTGGCCTGAGGTCTTCTGATTTCTGTGCTGTAGGAGGGACTGACTTTGATACCTGCTCTGCTATGTTGGCCTGCTGCCTGCTGCTTCTTGCCTTTGAGTGTGGGGGATTGGACCCACTCTGTACATCCTTGAACCCAAGTTTCTCCCTGGGCTTGTTAGTTTGTCACCTTTTCTCTGAAGTATCAGGATCACAAAATACTTCTTGCAACTCTGCTGGTGCCACTGGACTCTGCCATATGTGAGTCCTACTTGTGCCTGAGGTGCCTGGCACCGCCTTGGGCCACAAAGTTTGGTTCTACATCTGTTTTCACCAAAAAAGTCAGCACAATTTGCGCTGATCGAAACCGACACAGTGCACTCCTATGCCGACACAGTTCTGATTAGTTGATGACAAGGAGTCTCGACTGCAAGGTTTGATGATGACACAGTGCAGGTGAGAAAACACGATGCAATGCTTGATTCGATGCAGTGCCGCCACTTTCACACCGACTGGGAGGCTCAGCTTTCACGCATCTGCCCGACTGCATGAATAAGAACCTAATCAGATAGTCCTTGACTCTGACACTTGCTCCCCACAAGTTACTTTTTCAGCTGGCCCTGAGTGGGTCCTGTAGCTGGACTACCCTCCATTGCGTTTGGCCTAGAATTTTGAATTTATCCGGGTCTTCCGAAACCTCAAGTAACCATTTAGCGCTGTTAACTTCTAGGCACTATTAGGAAATGTAATCTTTCAAAATTCATATCTCGACTTCTACTGATTGGACTTTTACGATTTGGGTTTTATTTTACTCAAGTAAATAGTCTGCATTGGAGTCTTTCTGTGGTGTTTTAACTATGTACTGTACTTTAAGTGTTGCACAAATAATTTGCATATTGCCTCTTAAGTTAAGCCTGACTGCTCTGTGCCAAGCTTCCAGACGGTTTGTACAGGCTAATTTAGGTTGTGTATCTGACTTACCCTGAGTAGGACAGTGGCTCCTGCTTGGACAGGATGTATACTCCCTGCAACCAGAAGCCTCAATTTTTAGCACTCAGGGATACCAACACTAACATCCCTGCCTATGTGCTTGGTTCACTGGACCCAGATAATTGCATCATCACAACTGTAGTGAAGCTCAGCAAAGCCACGCCGCACAGATGACAGCTCTTCTGAACCAACACCGGACGACATAAAGACTCACCACAAAGTCTTGCTGCACGGCCTCTCGGAACAGATTCCTGACAAGGTGAAGCTTGTATTACTCCCCAAGCTGACTGCACCCCAGGATCCAAGGTACTGTATTTAGCCCAAGTGGGTCCCTGTAGCCGGCTCATGTTCCAACACAATCGGCATGTACTTGTAAGTTTGTCTCAGTCTGCATGACCAATTAACCCTCATTAACGCTGTTTGCTTTTGAGCACTAGAACTCTTTTTATTCTTTAAAAATTCATATCTTGACTTCTATACATCAGAATTTTGTCAAGGTGGTCTTGTTTTGTTTAAAATATAATCCATTTTTCGAAACCTATGTGTAGTCTTTTTGTTGTGTATTTATTGCATTACTGTGTGTGTTGCAGAAATACTTTACACATTGCTTCTTTAGATAAGCCTGACTGCTCTTTGCCTAGCTATCAGTGTCACGAAACGCGATGCACAAGCGCCTGCCTAGTTCCTTAAAACTACATGTCCCAGAAGGCTAAGGAGGGAGGAGCTAGCGTCTACAAAAAAATGCAATGCACGCTTATCAAGCGTGCGTAATTCTGTTTGGTGAAATGGTAGTTCTGTTGTCTGTGGCGGGGGTCTCTGCAGAGTCTCCTAGTGCTGGGCTGAGCACATCCTGATTACATGTTTTCCTTTCTGGTGGCAGGTCTTCAGAGCTGCCGGTGAGTCAAGGCCATTATCGGAGAAGGCCGATGGCGGTAAGGTAACCGCATATGCCTTCTAAGAGGGGAGGACATTTTTTTTCTGAGTGGGCAGCAGTGTTTTTGAACCGCGCTCGCCTAGGTTTTTTTCCGTTCCCACATCATCATGTCAGGGCGGTAGTATGACACAGTGGAATGCCCAATGACTATTTAACTGACCTTGGAAACTTTCGGGCGGTGGTGAGATAACCGTGGAAGCCTGAGTACATACAGAGGAGAAATTCAAAGGAGACCTTGTGGACAGCTGTTAGGAAACCACAACGGCATGTAATAGGAGCAGCTTGGATCCTTTGTTTTGTTCAAGTAAAAGGAAGGAAATGAGGGTGCTTCTCTAACCCTCAATATAAGTTCATTCATTCTTTATTATCCTTTGGGAACTGAGCTCAACGTGCTTAAAGATTAATTTCCCCTATAGAACCGGTGAGAATAAGAGAGTTCCATACGGGGTGTGCTAGGCACAAGGTCATTGTGTGTGTAAACTATGGGATATGTATGTGTATGTGCCTAATGTCTATCATTGTGATTCTAGGTTTATCCAGACAAGAGAAACTTGTGTTTTTTTCTGTTGATACTGGCTTGGTGTATCCAGTAATGGATAAGGTACATATACCCAATTAGTGAGACCATATGAGAGTAGTCATTTTATCATGTATTGTTAATGCCTGTTGTTTTGTCTTTTAGGTTCTCATACCTGCTGTTTCCAACCTTTCCTTTCCCTCACTAGATCGCCCTTATACTCTGTAACTTTTCAGTTGGAGTCCGAGGATGTCAAGTAGTGTCCTCCAACGACTACATCATCCTTGGAGACCTGAACTTCCACCTGGAGAACAACAACAACAGCAACTCCACCACCCTGATAGACAACCTCGCCAACCTCGGACTGGAACAGCTCGTCATGACGCTGACCCACATCACCGGACGCACGCTAGACGCCATCTACTCCTCATGCCCTGACGTCTCCTTCAGCCACATCTCCGAACCCAGCAGGACCGACCACCACTGCATCCACTTCACCTCATGGAAACCCGTTGCACATCACCGTACCCTACAGATCCCTCGTGGCTGCTGGGCCAAAGTCACCAAAGCACAACTACAGACAAACCTCACACTCAATCCTCCGAATAACCCCGCCGACCCTGACGACGGTGCACGCACACACCCTCAGACGATGGATGGACGACTGCACCAACACCCTAGCCCCGCTGATAAAACAAACCCTCAAGGACACCAGCAAGAGAGCCAACTGGTTCACCCCAGAACTCCTAGCATCTAAGTGCACCTGTCGGAAGCTGGATAGCATATGGCTCAGCGAGAAGTTACCAGGCAGCCACACGGCCCAAAAAGAAGCCATCCGCCTCATCAGGACCGCCAAGAGAGCCTCCTTCAAAAAACACCTCAACAACAATGCACACAGCAGCAAGGAGCTCTTCAACGTCGTTAAAGAACTCTACAACCCCAGCTCCAATGCCAACTACATCCCCTCGTCACAAGCCCTGTGCCACCTTCTTCCACCGCAAGATCGCCGACATCCACAACAGCTTCAACTCCCGGACAACCCAAACAGGCCCCAAGACGCCGGACCCACCTCACCCCACAGATCATGACCCCCGGACAACCTGGGCTTACGTGAGCATCAAAGACACAATCAAGACCATGGGCACAATCCTCTACGGCTCGCCATCTAACCCTTTCCCACACCACATCTACAACAAAGCCGGCAGCTCCATCGCACCCCACTTTTGCAACATCATCAACATATCCTTCGAGACCGCGACCTTCCCTGATAGCTGGAAACACGCTGAGAACAACGGCCTACTGAAGAAACGCTAGGCGAACCCGTGCAAACTCAAAAACCTCCGGCCCATCTCCCTGCTTCCGTTCCCAGCTAAGGTCATCGAGAAGATAGTCCACATCCAGCTCACCCTCTACCTCGAAGACAATAACATCCTAGACCCCTCCCAGTCAGGATTCCGCAGCAACCACAGCACCGAGACCACCCTCACCAAAGCCACAGATGACATCAGTATCCTACTGGACAATGGCGAGACGGCGGCGCTCATCCTTCTGGACCTCTCCACCGCCTTCGATACCCTCTGCCATCGCACACTCAATCAATCAATCAATCAAGAAATTTATATAGCGCGCTACTCAGCCGGAGGGTCTCAAGGCGCTTGGGGGAGGGGGGTCTGCTACTGCTCGAACAGCCAGGTCTTGAGTTGCTTCCTGAAGGAGAGCGGGTCTTGGGTCTGACGGAGGTGGATGGGGAGGGAGTTCCATGTCTTGGCTGCCAGGTAGTTGAAGGATCTTCCTCCCATGGTGGCTCTTCAGATGCGTGGAACGGCGGCGAGGGCATGGCTGGTCGATCGAAGCTGGTGGGTGGGAGTGTAGAAGGTCAGGCGGTTGTTGTGGTACCTGGGGCCCAGATCGTGGAGAGCCTTGTGTGCTTTGGTGAGGAGTTGGAACGTGATTCTCTTGTTGACAGGGAGCCAGTGCAGGTCTCTCAGGTGTCCAGAGATGTGGCGGTGACGGGGGATGTCCAGGATGAGTCGTGCGGCGGCGTTCTGGATGCGTTGAAGTCTCTTCTGTAGTTTGGCTGTGGTTCCCGTGTAGAGGGTGTTTCCGTAGTCCAGTCGGCTGGTGACGAGTGCCTGGGTGACCGTCTTCCTGGTTTCAGTGGGGATCCATTGGAAGATCTTACGGAGCATGCGTAGGATGTTGAAGCATGAAGATCAGACGGCGTTGACTTGTCTGGTCATCGAGAGGGAGGAGTCCAGGATGAAGCCCAGGTTGCGTGTGTGGTCCGTTGGTTTGGGTGCTCTGCCCAGGGTGGGGGGCCACCAGGAGTCATACCAGGCGGAGGAAGATGGTCCCAGGATGAGGACTTCCGTCTTGTCTGAGTACAGTTTCAGGCGGCTGCTCTTCATCCACTCGGCTAAGTTTTTCATCCCTTCGTGAAGGTTGGTTCTGGCGGTGGCTGGGTTGTTGGTGAGGGAGAGGATCAGCTGAGTGTCGTCGGTGTAGGAGATGATTTAGAGGTTGTGTTGGCGTGTGATGGCCGCGAGGGGGCTCATGTAGATGTTGAAGAGGGTAGGGCTGAGCGACGATCCTTGTGGTATGTCACAGATGACTTCGGTGGCCTCGGATCTGAACGGGGGAGGTGGACTCTCTGAGTTCTTCCGGCGAGGAACGAGATGATCCACTCCAGAGCCTTCTCTTGGATTTCAATGTTGCTGAGGCGTTGTACTAGGGTGCGGTGGCAGACAGTGTCGAACGCTGCGGAGAGGTCCAGGAGGATGAAGGCAGCTGTTTCCCCGTTGTCGAGCAGAGCTCGGATGTCGTCAGTGGCTGCGATGAGGGCGGTCTCGGTGCTGTGGTTGGCTCGGAAGCCGGACTGCGAGGGGTCGAGGGATCCATTCGTCTCGAGGAAGGCGGCAAGCTGTTGGTTGACAGTCTTCTTGATGACTTTGGCAGGAAAAGGGAGGAGCGAGATGGGGCGGTAGTTCTTGAGGTGGGTGGGGTCTGCTGATGGTTTCTTCAGGAGGGCGCTGATTTCGGCATGCTTCCAGCTCTCCGGGAAGGTGGCGGTGTTGAAGGACCAGTTGATGACGTCTCGGAGTTGGGGTGCGATGACGGGGGCGGCCTTGTTGAAGGAGTGGTGGGGGCATGGGTCGGTTGGTGATCCGGAGTGAATGGTGTTCATTGTGTGGATGGTGTCTTCGGTGCTGACCGGGTTCCAGGCGCGGAGGGTGGTGGTGGGGGGCGTTGGTTTGGTGGTTGGGTGCGTGGGCTGTGTGCCGAAGCTGTTGTGTATATCGGCGAACTTGCTGTGGAAGAACGAGGCGAGTGAGTCACAGAGTTCTTGCGAGGGGGTGATGTCGTTGGTTCCGGCGCTGGGGTTGGAGAGCTCTTTGACGATGCTGAAGAGTTCCTTGCTGTTGTGTGAGTAGTTGTCTAGTCGTTCTTTGAACGCTGTCTTCTTGGTGGTGTGGATCAGCTGGTGGTGTTTGCGGGTGGCGTACTTGAGGGCAGTCATGCTGTCTGTAGTCGGGTCTTTGGGCCAGGCTTTCTCAAGGGTGCGGCAGTTCTTCTTGGAGTTCTTGAGATCATTGTTGAACCAGGAAGCCTTCTTGCTGCCGCGCCTGCTGGGATGGTTTTTCAGGGGTGCGAGGTCGTCCGCGCAGCTGGTGATCCACTGTTAAGGCTGTCGGCTGCTTGGTTGGGGTCCGTTGATCTGGCGGGAGGATTCAGGTTCAGGGAAGTGGAGAGCTGGTCGGAGGTGATCTTGTTCCAGCTCCTACGGGGAACCTGTTACGGGTGGCGGTGTGTCATGGTCCTTCTGAAGCTGAAGTGGACGCAGCTGTGGTCTGTCCAGTGGAGTCCGGTGGAGTGACTGAAGGCGATGTCCTTGCTGGAGGAGAAAACGGGGTCAAGCGTGTGTCCGGCGTAGTAGGTGGGGTTGTTCATCAGTTGCTTGAGTCCGAGGTTGGAGAGGTTGTCCAGCAGGGCGGTGGTGTTGCTGTCATTGTTGTTTTCCAGGTGGAAGTTGAGGTCCCCTAGGAGGATGTAGTCAGCGGAGGAGAGGGCGTGCGGGCTGATAAAGTCTGCGATGTCTTCGCTGATTTGTGTGCGTGGTCCCGGGGGTCTGTATATGAGGGTGCCTCTGAGGGTGTTCTTGGGGTCGGTGTGTATCTGAAAGTGAAGATGTTCGGCGGCTGTGAGGGTGTCGTCTGAGTTGGTCGTGATGCGGATGGTGTTCTTGTGGACGATGGCGATGCCTCCTCCGGTCTGGTTAATGCGGACCCTCCGGTTGATCTTGTATCCGTCCGGGATGGCGATGGCGATGTAGGGCGCTGAGGAGGCGTTCATCCAGGTTTCCGTGAGGAAGGCGACGTCTGGTGATGAGGTGTCGAGAAGGTTCCAGAGTTCCACGGCGTGTCTGTGTATGGAGCGGGTGTTGAGCAGGATGCACTTCAGGTGGTTGCTGCTGGTGCTCGGCTTGGCGGGTGCAGTGCAGGTCCGGGTGCAGGAGTACTTGCAGGAATCGCAGGTGAAGGGTCCGTGGGTGCGTCACAGGGTGGCACAGTAGCATCCAGGGATCCGGCCGGTGTTGAGTGCGTTGAGTGTGGCGGCATCGTAAGTCTGGAGGGTGGGTTGGCGTCTGCGGGGGACAGGAGGTCTGGCGCTGGGCACGGTCCAGGCGCGAACGGGCGCAGACAGGCTTGCCTTTGGCGTGTCTTCGGTGCACAATCGGTGCGCCCGCTGCGCGTGAACACTGCGCGTGCGCGGGGGCGTCATAAGTAGGGAGCCGGGATGGAGGGTCAGCGATGGGGCGGCAAAGGGGCTGGCGGGGGGCCGGGCCGCAGGGAGGCAGCGGCGGGAAAGTTTGGTGCGGGCGGGTTGCTCAGCGGCGGCTGGGTCGCCCGGGCAGGACAGCAAGCAGGCAGGCAGCAGGAGAAGCATGGGGGCGACCAGGCCTGAGTACAAGCACAGTGGTCACACTCGACTCCACAATGGGATCAGAGACAAGGATCAGAGACAAGGCCCTGGACTGGACCTCCTCCTTCCTCCTTCCTCTCCGGCAGAACCCAGAGAGTCCGCCTCCACCTGAGATCATCTGCGGTGTCCCGCAGGGCTCCTCCCTCAGTCCGAGGCTGTTCAACATCTACATGGCGCCCATCGCACGCATTGCCCGATACCACAACCTCAACATAATTTCCTACACCGACGACATGCAACTGATCCTCTCCCTCAACAAGGACTCCCTCACAGCCAAATCCAAACTCCGCCAGGGAATGAAGGCCGTCGCCGAATGGATAGAGGACAGTCAGCTTAACCTGAACACAGACAAGACTCATCCTTGGACCCAACACCTCAGCATGGGATGACTCCTGGTGGCCGGCGTCACTGGGGACACCCCCGCACCCACTAACCACGCACGCAACCTGGGAGTCATCCTCGACTCGAAACTCACCATGACCAAACAAGTCAACGAAGTCTCCTCCACCTCCACCTGCTTCAACACCCTCTGTATGCTCCGAAAGATCTACAGATGGGTACAAACTGACACACGGAAAAGAGTCACCCAGGCCCTAGTCAGCAGCAGACGGAAACACCCTCTACACAGGCGCATCGACCAAGCTTGTCAACAGACTGCAAATAATCCAGAATGCCTCTGCACGCCTGATCATCGACATCCCGCGCTGCAACCACATCACCCCCCACCTCAGGAACCTGCACTGGTTACCTAACGACAAAAGAATCTCCTTCAAGCTCCTGATCCACGCAAACAAGGCTCATTCAAAGAAAATCAAATCAAATAGCTTTATTCGACCGTTTTGTCATAAAAGCACGACATAAATATTAGAACATATAATTTAAAATCTATAAATATCCAGCTTTTAAAAAAAAATTAAGAAAATATTAAACATTGGAAAACTGCAGCGTAAAGTAGATCTAAAAGTTGTTATTAAAATGTACAATTCCGTAAAATTCACCATTAGCCCCAAGCATTTCATAACTCCATTTCATTATTAGGAATGCAGGGTGACATTAAGGGAATAGATCATTTGGGTAATCCTAGGAAAGCACCCTAGCACGAATAGACCAGGCGCAACCCAAGAACTTGGCCACTGCAATTGCTGTTGGTAGCGATGGGTCCGTAGTAAGGACTCTCAGCGCCTCTTCAAGCCTACTAAAGCCTAATAGCTTGCAAATTGGTATTACCCAAATGGCATGAGGTTTCTTATATAATTGGCAAAAAAACAACAGATGACTAACCGTTTCTTGTCTACCATTGCACTTTGACATACGTTCTCAGTGACCCCCGCCCATTTGCTGGTAAATGTCCTGACAGGTAGAGTACCAGCCCTCAGCTGGAAATACAACTTCCTGTCAAATGGTTTCTCAATGACATCCCAGTACTGTTCTAATGCAGGCCTTGTCTTGAGTTCTAAACATCAGCCTGTCAAATGCTTTACTGTGCCACTAGAGCATACTGTTACCATTACCATATCCCAGTACATCTCCTTCAAGGTCTTCTATGACGGAAAAGGAGCATTAAGGGGATCGGCCAATAATTCACTCAGACCTAGGTTCACCAACAATGACCTGATATCTCTTAACCACTTAACCTTATGAAAACAATCAGTATCCATTATATCTTTGAGACCCTTCGCATAATGTACTAGTTCTGCCGTACACTACAGTCTTTGCCAATATAAAAGGGGGCGGAGTTTCGCCAAATCCATTACTGCTTTCCTACCCAGGTCTAGCAGCAATGGGTGCATGGGTGTACTTTTCGGGACACTGGTAACCTTTCCAATAAAGGAATTTTTAGCTGCAGATAGGGTAGATAAATTTGTAAAACCCCAGAGCTCAGCTCCGTAGAGAGCGGAGCTTAGCACTTTCATGCCATAGATCTCCATTAATGGGCTGATCGGCTTGGAGAAAGAAGATCTAAATTTAGCTGCAAGGACCATGGCCTGCTGTTTATGCTTTAATGTGGCCTCATCAATTTGTTTAGACCACCCCATATCTGCCTGTAGAGTGATTCCTAGGTAAGTAAATGCATCAACTTTCTAGAGGGGACCTTACCCCGAAATGATCTATGCTCATTAAAAGACATGAACTTTGTTTTTTCCGTAATAATTACAAGGCCCTGGATGGAGCAAAAATCCTCAAACCATCTTAAGGCTTTTTGCAGACCACTGGGAGTTTTGGAGACGATTAAAGTATCGTCCGCGTACATGAGGATAGGTATATGTTCTTCCGCCAGCATCGGGGCATCTGAGGGGACCACAGAGAGGAAATCGGCCACCCCGTTAACGAAGAGTGAAAACAGGGTCGGTGCAAGCACATAACCCTGTCGCACTCCTTTGCCCACAGCAAATGACTTGGTAACCTCACCCCTGGCCCCCCATCAGACCGCGCGTGGTTACCCTCATGTAAGCGGACGATCAAGGACAATAGTTCAGAGGACATCCCCATCTCACTTAAGACATGGCACAGCCTACATCGTTGCACTAGATCCAAGGCTGCCTTCAGGTCCACAAATACCGCATGCAGGGCCCCTTTCCCCAGAACAACTGTCTTCCAATAGATGTTAATGAAACGGAAGACCTGTTTGATGGTACTTGTAAGAGGGTGGAAACCCGCCTGCAATGGAGTAAGGATTTGCTCATCTTCCATCCATGACTGTATTTTTTGCACACAAGGCACTTCACAAGATCGGCCTGGCCTACCTCAACAGTCGACTCTCCTTCTACGCACCCAACAGGAAACTCCGCTCCGCAGAACTCTCTCTGGCTACCGTCCCATGCATCCATAGAGCCACAGCCGGAGGCATATCCTTCTCCCACAGCGCCTCCACAACCTGGAACACCCTCCCCCTCATCCTACAACCAACCGAAGACCTTCTAACCTTCAGGAGGCAACTCAAGACCTAGCTGTTCGACCAGTAGCAACAGCACCCCCCCATCCCCACCCTAGTGCCTTGGAACCCTTGCGGGTATATAGTGCGCTCTACAAATGGTATTGATTGATTGATTGATTATTGCATCATCCAGATCCCGAGAAGTACATAAATCTGACAATCAGAGGATGAGTGTGGGCTATCTTTTAGTGTGTACTTAGCTTACCCTGACTAGAGTGGGGGTTTCTGCCTATACTAAGTGCATACCTTAGCCACCCAGGAATTCCAGTTCTAACAACCCTCCGCTAATGGATTGAGATGAAAATTTAAGCATATTAATGCATAGGACGGTTGACCAAGAAACTAGGAGGTGTTTCAAAATATCTAAAGCTTATCTACAATAATGTTCAGGCTTTTGACGCAGAAATAATTTAATTTATTGCTAGCAGGGGTATATGGTGTAATAAATCTTCCTTGAAATCTGAGGGGTGGTGAGTGGTTACAGACCTTTATGATGATTGGTGACTATTCACAAAGGCATTTCGCAGTAATTCAAGTTTTTCTTTTGTAGTATGTTTTCACATACCCTCACATGTGTTTGTGATTTGGGCACGAAATTCTGAATCAGGAATAAAAGGTCAATATTGTGGGAATACTCATATACATTTATACAAATAAGGTGTTGGATGTTTAGGCGCAGACTCATAAACTCATTTTATAGTCTGTAAAAGAGTACTGCTGCAGTACTACGCCCATACTCACAATTGCGTTTGTTAATCAAATCCATTTCATCTAAATTCTCACCCTAGTCACATAGTTCTCTCAGAAGTGAACTAAATCTGTTTAAATGCATCCTCTGCTCTTCCTAGGATCACTGTACGGCATGCACTTAAATGTGCTTGGAGGTGAAAAAATCAATAACTGAAATAGTAAAAGAATGAAAGGTCTGACTGAAATCCCCCCCAGAAAATCTTTTTAATCTAAATAATAGAATATGGTTGAGCGAAAAATGATGAATGGAATTAGGCTCCGGGAGAAATTTAAATGATACCAGTATAATTTGCGTAATTTTGGGAAGTATGCGTTATGTCTGTGAAATTCCCAAATTACACCATCATGCCACTTTGCGTATTCACTAGAAGTGGGCATAACTGGCGTAATCCTCTAGTGTAATTTCTCCTTAATTCCACAAAATTACTCGAAATTATAGGTAATTGTGTGAGAAGCATAATCGAGCATTCAGTGCTTATTACTAAGTGTAAAATGCCCCTTCACCAACAAAATGGGACAAAGGATGCATCTTGCTCTAGAACAATAGCACTAAGTGCTACAGGACATAAATTGCAGTAGCCAACAGCCCCACGCTCTCTTTTAGGGGCATATGTACAAGCCCCTATCGCCATAAGAACGTCACTTTTTCCGACAATGTGGCAATAGGGGCTTTGACTGCTTTACAAGGTAGCGTTAAGGCACTCACTTAACGTGGCCTGATGCTGCCTTTCCAATAAGGTACCCTTTCATACTATGCTTAGCCTGAAAGGGGAGGGCAATTTATTTATTTATTTATTTTGAGCGATTTTTAGAGCGCGCAAATACCCAAGGGTGTCTCGGCGCTATAGTTGCAGAACTCTCATATGGGAAGTGGAGGTTAGGCTGAGAACAACCAAGTTTTGAGTTTTTTCCTAAAATTGAGTAGAGTCGGAGCAGATTTGATGTGGAGGGGGAGCGTATTCCACAATTTGGCTGTGGCGACGGAGAAGCGTTTGTCGCCCCAGTTAGCTCTTCTTGTTCGAGGGACTCTTAGCAAGTGGGCTGAAGATGAGCGTAATGTTCTTGGGTGTCAGAAGGCTTGTCTTAGAAATAGAGGGCCTCGGTTGTGGATAGCTTTATATGCTATGCATAAAGCCTTGAATTTGATCCGACTCCTCGACGGCAGCCAGTGTAGCTGTCGGATGTAAGGGGAGATAGATGAAAATTTAGGGATAGATAACAGGGTCCTGGCTGCTGCATTTTGCACTGTCTGCAATTTGTTGAGGACCTTTTGTTGTGCATTTAGTAGCAAGGCATTACAGTAGTCTGTTTTGGAGAAGACTAAAGTGCTGACTAAGGTTTTGCCTGCAGATGGAGGTAGGTAAGGGGTTAGCTTTTTGATCCTTTTTAAAATGTGGAAGGAAGAGGAAACCACCGAATTAGCATGCTGCTGGAAGGACATCTTGTTATCGAAAATGACACCTAGGTTGCGTACCTTGGTCACTGGTTCTGGAGGTTGTCCCATCTGAGGTGGCCACCATTGCGGGGACCATGTAGGTTGCAGCCTCCCGAATGTCATCACTACAGTCTTATCAGAATTCAGTTTAAGACAATTGGATGACATCCAGGAGCTTATTGCCTTCATTCCGTTTTGGAAGTTAGCTGCCACAGAAGTGCTGTCATTGTATACGGACAACACCAGTCGTCAGCGTAGGTAGTGAGCGAAATTCCATAGGATTTTATGACCCTCGCCAAGTCAGACACATATATGTTGAAAAGTGTCGGACTTAGCGAGGATCCCTGCGGTACTCCACAAGGCAGAGAGAAGGTCTGAGAGATGTAGTTACCTATTTTCACTGTTTGCGGGCGGTTGGACAAAAATGAGGCAAGAAGTTTTTTAGCTTTATCTTTTATTCCTATGGCCGCGACACGGTCGATCAAAGTAACATGATCGACCGTGTTGAAGGCTGCGGAGAGATCTAAAAGTATCAGTATCGCAGAGCCTCCGTTATCCATTGTGGACCTTATCTCGTCCGCTGCTTTTAAGAGCGCAGTCTCTGTTCCGTGGCCTTGTCTGAACCCAAACTGGGTGTCGTCCAGTAGGTTGTTATCATGTATGTAGGTTGATAGCTGAGTGTTCATGATTTTTTCAAAAGTCTTAGCAGGGAACGGGAGGCATGCGATGGGTCTGTAGCTGGCAGGAAGGAGAGGGTCTAGGGTAGGCTTTTTTAGAAGATGTTTAATGATAGCCTCCTTCCAGACAGAAGGGTAGATGCCAGTTGCGAACATTGCATTACAGATGGTGGATAGTGAAGGGGCAATGGATTCAGGGATGAGATTAAGAATGCCAGGAGGGCAAGGATCAAAGGGTGAACCTGATTTGGTTCGGGCAATCAGGGGTTGGATGAGTTTTTGCGTGGTGGCTTCAAAGGCTAGGAAAGCTGGGGCATTATCGGAGGTAGGTTTCAGAGTGGAAGTGGGAGAAGGGTCAGGGGAGAAAGTGGTGAAAATCGCTCTGACTTTGTCTTCAAAGAATTTGGCCAAAGTGTCCGATAGAGCCTGTGATCCTTCTGGGCGAGGTGCGAGGGGATTGGATAGGTAACTGACCACCTGAAATAGTTTACCTGTCGAGTTTTTGGCCTGATTGATTTGGTTGGTGTAGTAGATGGTTTTCTCTGCTGTTATAAGTTTTTTGTAGTTGGATAAAGCGTTTTTGTATGTGATTTTGTCAGGGGGACTGAAGTGGCGGCGCCACTGCCTTTCTAGGTTCCTGCAGTATTGTCTCTGCAGTCGGAGCGGTTCGGTGAACCAAGGAGCAGAGGGGAGTTTTCTACTCCGGTGTGAGGTTTTGATGGGTGCTAACTTATTGCAAGCTGCATTTAAGTTGTTCAGGTAGTTAGCAGATGCTACTATGGGATCCTGCTCATTTGGCATTAAGCTGTCCCGCATTATCTGTGTGAGATGGTCCAGATTAATGTTTTTCCAATCTCTAAAATTGGTAGGCGAAGAAGGTGTAGAAGGGGAAGTGCTGGAGTTAGTTGGGATGGAAAAGCATACGGCAACATGATCCGTCCAAACTAGAGGGGTAACCCTAGTGATGGAGATGTTTGGGTTGTTGGTGAAGAGTCCGTCCAAGGTGTGTCCCGCCTTATGGGTGGGTTCTTTAACAATTTGTAAGAGACCAGTTGCCGCTAGGTCATTGATTAGTGTTGAAGTATCGGGGTCATCAGTGGCTTCTAGATGAAAGTTGAAGTCACCCAGAATGGTGAAGTGTGGGGATCCTATTGAAGCCTCGATTATGTTGTCTAAGAACGAGAGGAATTTGGATCTGGACCCTGGAGGGCGGTAGATTAACATGCCTTTGAATGATGATCTACCGGAGAGGCCTATAGTAAAGAGCAGTGCCTCGCACTCAGAGTAGTTTGACTCTGTTGTTGTTATTTTGAAATGATCTATATAAATAATAGCTATTCCTCCACCTTTTCTTTTAGGTCTTTCTAGCTTGCATACGCAGTAGTTGCTGGGCGTAGCATCTCTGAAATCAGGACCGGAGGAATCGTCACCCCATGTCTCTGTAACAAATAATAGGTCTAATTTATGTGAGTCTATGAATTCGGCAATTTCAAATTTGTGTTTCGGCAGGGACCGTACATTTATGAGTGCTGCTAACACTTGACGGGGAGAGGTTATGTGAGGAGCAGGCATATCCTCAGTGCATGTGGGACATTTGAGTGGTCCTATGCAGGGGTTTGTATAGTTGAAGTGAGGTAGAGTGTGGGCTGCCTCTGCTATAGGTCTAATGCTTAGGAGTTGGGCAGAGGTGTAGGTTTGTGCCAACGAGTTTTGAGTGGGCCAGGGGAGCAGTGGAAAAGGGGGGGTGGCCCTGGGCCCGTCCTTGGCGCGGACGAGCGCAGACGAGCTTGCCTTATGCGCGCCTTCGGCGCGCAATCGTCACGCCCGCTGCGCTCGTCCGCTGCGCTTCCGGATCCGGAGCATATTAAATATTGGTGAGGAGGAGTGTAGCGAGGGGGCGTGGTCAGCGAGGTGGGCGTGGCCGCTTGCCGGAGAGTGGCGTTGCTATGGCAACCCTCGTCCGCGTCAGCGTTTAGTCGGCTGAGCGGTAGATTGCTCGTAGCAATTGGCAGGTGAATTCAACAAGTTTTAAAAACACAGAGTAATTAACAATTTAAGTGCAGCATAAAATCTCCCGGCTTCCGCCTCAGGAGAGAGTTCTGAGCAACAAGCGCTAGTGATCAGCGCGTGGTTAAGAAGGCTGGCGGGGGGGCGTGGTCAGCGAGGTGGGCGTGGCCGCTTGCCGGAGGGCGGCGTTGCTATGGCAACCCTCGTCCGCGTCAGCGTTTAGTCGGCTGAGCGGTAGAGTCCTCGTAGCAATTGGCAGGTGAATTCAACAAGTTTTAAAAACACAGAGTAATTAACAATTTAAGTGCAGCATAAAATCTCCCGGCTTCCGCCTCAGGAGAGAGTTCTGAGCAACAAGCGCTAGTGATCAGCGCGAGGTTAAGAAGGCTGGCGGGGGGCGTGGTCAGCGAGGTGGGCGTGGCCGCTTGCCGGAGGGCGGCGTTGCTATGGCAACCCTCGTCCGCATCAGCGTTTAGTCGGCTGAGCGGTAGAGTGCTCGTAGCAATTGGCAGGTGAATTCAACAAGTTTTAAAAACACAGAGTAATTAACAATTTAAGTGCAGCATAAAATCTCCCGGCTTCCGCCTCAGGAGAGAGTTCTGAGCAACAAGCGCTAGTGATCAGCGCGAGGTTAAGAAGGCTGGCGGGGGGGCGTGGTCAGCGAGGTGGGCGTGGCCGCTTGCCGGAGGGCGGCGTTGCTATGGCAACCCTCGTCCGCGTCAGCGTTTAGTCTGTTGGGCGGTAGAGTGCTCGTAGCAATTGGCAGGTGAATTCAACAAGTTTTAAAAACACAGAGTAATTAACAATTTAAGTGCAGCATAAAATCTCCCGGCTTCCGCCTCAGGAGAGAGTTCTGAGCAACAAGCGCTAGTGATCAGCGCGAGGTTAAGAAGGCTGGCGGGGGGCGTGGTCAGCGAGGTGGGCGTGGCCGCTTGCCGGAGGGCGGCGTTGCTATAGCAACCCTCGTCCGCGTCAGCGTTTAGTCGGCTGAGCGGTAGAGTGCTCGTAGCAATTGGCAGGTGAATTCAACAAGTTTTAAAAACACAGAGTAATTAACAATTTAAGTGCAGCATAAAATCTCCCGGCTTCCGCCTCAGGAGAGAGTTCTGAGCAACAAGCGCTAGTGATCAGCGCAAGGTTAAGAAGGCTGGCGGGGGGGCGTGGTCAGCGAGGTGGGCGTGGCCGCTTGCCGGAGGGCGGCGTTGCTATGGCAACCCTCGTCCGCGTCAGCGTTTAGTCAGCTGAGCGGTAGAGTGCTCGTAGCAATTGGCAGGTGAATTCAACAAGTTTTAAAAACACAGAGTAATTAACAATTTAAGTGCAGCATAAAATCTCCCGGCTTCCGCCTCAGGAGAGAGTTCTGAGCAACAAGCGCTAGTGATCAGCGCCAGGTTAAGAAGGCTGGCGGGGGGGGGGGCGTGGTCAGCGAGGTGGGCGTGGCCGCTTGCCCGAGGGTGGCGTTGCTATGGCAACCCTCGTCCGCGTCAGCGTTTAGTCGGCTGAGAGGTAGAGTGCTCGTAGCAATTGGCAGGTGAATTCAACAAGTTTTAAAAACACAGAGTAATTAACAATTTAAGTGCAGCATAAAATCTCCCGGCTTCCGCCTCAGGAGAGAGTTCTGAGCAATGGGTGTTGCGATGGGCGTTCCACCACAACACCCATTGATTTTGACGCTGCCCCCTATTTACAAGGTTGGCGTACATAGGCAGCACCAAAATTAAGACCAGCGAATACCTGGTCTTAACTTGGTGAAACAAGAAGAACTGCTTTATTTCTACTCGTTTTTGCTTTTTCCATGTGTGCTGCTTTGTTCAGCACATATGGGAAAAGCAAAACGCCTTGGATTGTTTATGTGTAGGAAGATTTCCCTTCCTGAACATAAACTATCTTTAAAAAAAAAGAACATTTTGTAACTTCCATGTGTGCTGCATTGAACAGCACACATAGAAGTGACAAAACTGCATTTAAAGATTGTTTATGTGCAGGAATTGACACCTTCCTAAACATAAACAATATTGCCCTGCACGCTGACAATCGTGCGTTATGGTGCAAAGGTCCCCGCGTCGGGGCTAACCTACTAAACTTAGCACTAGCGCAGTGGGAAATTCAAGGCTGCAGCATATTCTTGTAAATACAGTGCAGCCGCGGTTTCTGAAGTGGCAGAGTAAGGCAGAAAGCCATGGCGGCTAACGCAGCACTCTGCCACTTCTTTGTACATACTGCTCCTAGTTTGTTGTACCTGTGCTCCTCCAGTAGGATGTTTCCCCCTAATCACTTTTAATTACTCAAGCTTGTTTAATCATGTAATTTCAGTAATTTTGCATCACAAAAGTAATGCTTAGTTACTGAAATTACTCGGATTACTGTGGCGAAATTAAAATGTCTCCCAGGCCTAGTTATTCCTCTCCAATCATGGTAAGGTCAGTCAGGGATGTGCTGGAAAGGCTAGAGAGGTGGCACCTTTATTTGAGTGAAATTCACAGGTGAGTGTTTAAGGAAACTGATTCCTATAAATAATGCAAGTAACATCAAGAGAAGTAGTTGGTTACTTTTTCTTTACTTAGCCTGGCACAGGGCTTCGAACAGATAGGGTTACATCCACCAAGTGTGGCTTTTGCAGTTTCAGGGTGCTTTCATCTTCCTCCACTCCAGGCTAACAAACCGAGCTTCATTATCCAGCAGCAGGCAAGAAGAGAACCAGTTGAGAGAGAGGGGCATTAGCCTTATGTAGCATAGAAAATATGACCTTAAGCTAGAGTTTAAATTCACCTGTGATTAAATGAGAATAAGTGAGACGAACACAGGGGCATATTTGTCAAGCAGCAACGCCTCCCATGCACCCACCAATGGGGTGCAAAGGTGATGCAAGGAATACATCAGATTTTTGAAGCCATGCAAGGCTACCTTGCATTGCCCTGTGTGACTTGATAAATCTACAGCAACACAGCACAGCTCAAATCGGTGCATTGTGCTACTCTGTCCCAGACAGGCATTCCATGGGTGTTCCCAAGTATCCACCTATGGATTTGGATGCATTCCCAGATTTACCATTACTGGTAGACCTGTGAATGTATCAAAATGCGATGCTTCCCAGGTGAGGCGTTGCAAAGAGAAATATCTTTATTTTACCTCGTTTTTCCTCTGTCTATATGTGCTGGATCCTGCAGCACACAAAGAAAGAGGAGAATGCAGGAAGGTGCCCCTTCTGGCACATAAACAATCCTGCTTACAATGATGCAAGGATGATGCGTTGGGGCTAGGCAGCTTATTGTGTGTCAACGCAAAGAAAAGACATAAATGCGCCATAAAATGTTAAATACGGTGCATTCCTGTCTTTATCTATCATAAATAGCATAGACAATGTCTTGAGGGGTATCGTTTGGTAGGGAAAAAAAAAGATGAGCAATAAATTGCTGAGAAAGGGTGAGGGGCACAGGGAAACAAAAGACTGTAAAGCAAAAAGGTTTAAGGAAATGCTTTCCACATATATTTAATTATATTATACGATTAAAACTGCACTGTGTTACATTAAATGTCATGTAACCTGTGATCTTGTGAGAGGTGACCGGCGCTAGTGATACGCGAAGGTACATATACAGCAGGAAAAGAGGCGCAAACAAGGTTATATATACAATGAAGTAATATATGATGCTTGTACAGTTTGAAAATTTAAGGACAAGTTCATTCTTCTGTGCAATCACAGCGAAGGCGCCGTAAATTCGCTGTAGGGTCAATGGTGTTTCGGCTTATATACATGTCAGGCCATCATCAGAACCAGGTTACAGATTTAGGATACATTGTGGGAAAGAACTGATTATAAGTCACAGAGGATATCCGGACAGGCGGCGCGTTGGCAGTGTACGCGGTGTAGCATTGTTCCAAGGTACAACTGTATGCGCAGCCTCAAAATCGAATTAAATTGCGGGGCAAATTTAGGTAGGGTCCGGATAGGGTTCTTACTTGCCAGAAACTTTAAATGGAGGGGCGTCCAAATGAGCCTTGATGATTGCAGTGGCAGCCGTAGTCATTCACCGCTGGGCTGGAGCAGCCAAGTCCAGTATGCTGTTCCGTCCATCACCACCCCCTTTTGTATCGCTTTGTTCGCCATAAGTTGGCAGGGTATGCTCAGACGTGAGTCCCTTGCTCACCTTGCCACTGGATTCAAGCAAGCCGGGCTGAAAACGGTTGAAATGCCAGAAACCAGTCCTCGGAAGCTTGTTTCGGTCCAGGGAAGGCATGGCTTGGCAGTTCGGGCTGGACTGTTCCCATGAGACACAGGGTCAGACTGATTTGCATATAGCCAGGTCTGAACTGGGGTGGCAGAGTGGGCTAAAGAACGGTGATGGATTAAACCCAGATCTGTTGACTGGGTGTGAGTGTTTGATTGGTTCAGATGCACCGTCCATCACCACCCCCTTTTGTACCGCTTTGTTCCGGCATGAGTCAGCACAAAAAAAAATAAAAGAAATGCGCCATAAAATGGATAGCCAATCAGAATTCAAGAAGCTGTGGTTTGTGTCTCAGGGGATTTTCAGTCGATACCATAAGAATTCTAGAACTACCTGAAGTGGTCCTTATACAACATGACACCTAATAAAGCATACACCAAATTCACAAACCTACATTGGCTTGAAATATGTCACTCCTTCAGAGGTGATCGCAAAATGAGACTCACTTACAATTGAGAACCTTTCAATAAGCAGACTTGGATATGTGATGCCGGGGTAAACAAAGATGCAGAACATTTCTGCAGCACCTTTATAAATGGTAAGTCTTAGTCAAGTCAAGTCAAGTCAAAGAATTTATATAGCGCACTACATACCCAGAGGGTCTCAAGGCGCTTAGGGAGGGGAGGAGGATTACTTGTCAAATATCCACGTTTTAAGTTGCTTTCTGAATGCTAGGTGGTTCTGGGTAAGGCGAAGGTAAGTGGGGAGTGAGTTCCATGTTTTAGCAGCCAGGTATGAGAAGGAGAAGTATTTAACTTTAACAATAATGTCTACAGGCATCACCACAATAATGTGATGTTCTCCATCAGTGCACTTCTACAAGACTCATAGTGAGAGCTAACGCAGATACTCAAATATAATTTCCCTTTTCCGATAAAACATGAGAGAGAAGGGCAGTGCACAACATAAATGATGTCTCGTACCCTGACGACTTTAAATCTGCAAGGGCCACATGAATCAATATTAGGAATGGCGATTATCTAATTACGGTTTCCAGCAAATCGCAATTAGGTAATTGCTATTACTAATGTATGAGAATTCATGAGTTTCATTAAGTGATTCCTAGGAAAGGTCACAAATCGACCTACCTCATGAGTAATATAGAAATAGGTCGCAATATGCGGCCCATTAGGAATCACTAAAGTCAAGGACATGGCGGCCTGCTGCGGCAGCAGATGGCCATGTCCATGATTGCTTTTAAATAAAGCAATCGTTTTTTTTTAAATGCAGCCTGTTTTCCTTAAAGGAAAAAGGAATGCGATTAAAAAATAAAAATAAAATGCCTGCTCTGAAAAAGAAATTGTACTAGAATTCACAAAGGGGAACGGGTCCCTTCGGGACCCCTTACATTTCTACAGGGTTACCACCAGCTTGAAGTTTGTGGTAAACTGCAAATGTTTTAGAGCCACATTTTGGTCGTAAAACATTCTTGAATACCGCTGCGATTTGATCTTAGGAAGGGCCGTCCTAAACACTCACCTTCCTAACACCAAGTCTCAAACCATATTTGCAATAGGTTACCAAATCGCAAATTGTGTTTGGTACATAGGAAAAGCCTTTTTTTCCAGTTGCAAACGGCCTATTTCTGCGAATCGAGCTATTTGCAACCTTAAAAAAGGTACATACATGTGGCCCCAGTCTTTATGTTTTTGAAGGAGAGAACCATAAATCATAAAAACATGCTACCCAACCATTCACAGAATAAAAGCAGGTCTTGTGAAATGCCTTCCCACTGACAACACAAAATTGCTGTGTACTTGCCGTACTACTGCCCCTGCTCCTGCATGTTCTTCAAGACTTACCTGACTTGAATAGATGACTATTGGCAGATGGGTATGTGAAGCAATTCTAGCCTCATCTCCAAGTCGTTTGCAACATTCACGTTTTTACTGACTATGGGCAACTGTTTTGCCATTTAGTCAATTCATGTTTATATATGCTGATCTTCATCCGACTTGGGCCTAGACATACTTGGAAACATGTACCGGCTTGGTAATCAAAATAAATATCTTCCTTGCACAGCCAATTACATTGTTAAGCCACAGAGTCTTTCTCTGTATTTTAATTAGTGTTTATTATCAATCGTTGCAAATATATAGAAACATGTTTTATTCTATTCAAGTTAAACTACATAGCTTTCAGTTACAACACATAGTTATAGTATTTTTTCTCTTTGACACAGAGGACTAGATGTAGGTGACCAAATACCGGTCGGTAACACCATAATGCAGTACATTTCTGTGTTACCGACCGGTATTTAGCCTTTTGCGATGTAGGTATTACCGATCGGCATCGTTAATAAGAAATCAGTAAAAATAGGGAAAACTAGTTACCGAATCCTTATTTACCGATTGGTAGACAAAAATACCGAATCGGTAAATAAGGAATCGGTAAAAATTCAGTAATGCGATGTACCAAAAATCGGTAATACCGAATTTGCAATAAATCGGTATTCAAGAATCGGTATTTAACACTGCCTTAAAGCAGGCGGTAATCATGTGCACTGTATAAAAACAGCCCCAAAATGCAACAGTGGGAACACATTCGTGGCCCTCTACCTCATAGCAAGGCGGTTACGTTTGCCAGAAGCTGGACTGAGGATTTGGAGACAGGAGGAGCGCGTCTACAGACTGCATGTAACACTGTTACAACTGACTGAGGGTGAAATCCATGAGGGGTACAGGCTACACCCACACACCATCCTGGACCTCATACGGGACCTCCACCCACTCCTGGAGTACCAGACTCCAAGGCCGCACGCAATACCCACTCATGAACAGGTACTCTGTTGCCTGCACCTTTTCGCATCTGGCAGTTACCAAGGGGTATTGGCTGTGACAGGTGGAGTCTCACAAAGTTGCCTTTCACGTTTTTTCAGGAAATTCCTGGATGCTGTTGCAAAGGATGGCACACTACATCAAATTCCCCAGCTCACAGGCAGAACTTCTGAAGACCAGTTGGACTTTTATCAGAAGGCCCACTTCCCACACGTCATTGGTTGCATTGACGGCACACGCATATCAATCTGCCCCCTGCTGCAACTGAGTACATCTACCGCAATCGCAAGTCTACACATTCCATCAATGTACAGGTCATATGTGATGCGGGTAACATTATTACCGACATAGTTGCAAAATTTCCAGGAAGCACCCACAATTCATTCATATTCAGGAACAGTGTGATCTATACCCATATCCTTGCAGGTGAATTTGGAGAAGGCTACCTGCTAGGTAAGTACATGTGACACCCCTGAAGTATACAACTGTTGCTGCGATTGTACACTGTGAATTACTTACTTACTTCTCACACACAGGTGACAGTGCCTATGCAGTGCGCTCTTTCATCCTGACTCCGTATCTGCACCCATCCACCCCAAGTGAAAGGAGGTACAATGTTGCACATACATCAACACGCAGTGTGGTTGAGCGAACATTTTGACTCCTCAAAAGCAGGTTCCACTGCCTGCACAAAAGTGGAGGTGCACGGCAGTACCAGCACCGGGGAACATCCTTTACAACGCAGATGTTACCCGCAGTGCAGTTACGACGCGTCTTTTACAACGCAAGCCGTAACCACGACTTGCGCTGGAGGGCGCTCTAGGCTAAGGAATAGAATATTTACTATTCCAACACCTTCCCTACTGTACGTAGGCTGGTGTTGGAATAGTAAATTTAACTTTTCCTAAGTCCAGCACCACTACGACTTGCGTTGTAAAAGACGCGTTGTAAAGTACCACAATGTAATACATTGCATGGTAACAACGTACATCCCCAGCCCCAGGTGTGTTGCAAAGTCATAGATGTATGTGCCATGCTGCATAACCTTGCCACAAAGAAGGGTACACCTGTGGAAATGTGTGATTCTGAAGAGGAGGATGAGGATGAGGAAGGTACACAGCCACAGCACAGCGAACACGCTGCGCAGCTGCAGCAGATGGGAGACAGAGGTGGTCAGAGATCACACAAAATTATTTCTGAGTAAGTAATGAGTCAAAGCCAGGTAATGATTTTATGTCAGGGTGTTTAATATACCTTACAACAGGCAATTATCCAGCACAAAATGACACCAGCTTTGTGTCCAAAAGGGTTATGTCACCCATAACAGATTTTGATCAGAGGGCCGTGCCTATCTCCTGTGCCCCCGTACACCTGTGCTGCATCCTGCATTTACGCTGTCCTCAGCAGCACTGTGTTCTGCAGCAGACCCATACCTCGCACTGCACCTCCTGCTCTCTGGCAAGGGGGGGTTTCAGTGCTATGACTGCTTGACTCCTCACTCTCCCCACTCTCCTCCACATCCCCTGTACCACTGGCAGCAATCTGATTTGTCTGCATGACCCCTACGGCACTAGTGACAGTGACCAGGCCCTGGGTAACCCCACAATTGCAGTCTGCCATCTCAAGTTGCATGGCCACAGATCTCCTACTCAGCACGTGGGTCACATTGCAAAGTCTGTTCACAGACTTCGTGAAACCTGCAAGCACCTGCCTGTCTCTCCGCCTTGCAGCACGCTCCCCATCCACTCTGCCACTTACTGCCTCACTGCCTGCGATACCTCCTTCAGTCCCTCCGCCACAGTATTGTTGAGGTAGTAGATGGCCTCCTTCATCGTCCACCTTCCTGTTATTTGCCACCATCTGACTCTGAATGGCCCTCATTGTCTTCCCCTGCAGGCGCTTGACTTTCAGCATTTGGCCCTTCATGCCTGAGAAGACACTTGATCCTTCAACATCAGGACTCTGTGACCAGTGATGCTTTCCAGCACGGGGGACTGTGCCCCAGATGGCTGTGTGTCTTCGCCCGGTGTTGTCCGTTGGGCTTCCTGCCTGTCCTCCTCTGTGGCATTTATCTCCTGGAGTGGAACCACTGTGTATCGCTTTGACCGTGGTGGTGGAGTTGTTAGTGCAATGTGTGGCAGTGACAGGACTTCCTTCTCACTTCTGTTTTCCTCCCTGGGGGCATCAGCAGTCTCCCCCTCTGCAGCCTTTGGGCCTGTTCCGCCTGTGGATACAGAATGTACTATTACTCACTTTTCTTGCGGCAACTGTGTGCAAATAAATCTCACAACTGACATTCTAGCTGTCTGTCCTCTGCTACCTCATCTATTGATGTGTGTGACTTGCCTAGGCTTATTGGGGAGTGGCTGATTTGCTACCCATTGATAAGGACTACATTTTCCATGATGCATTGCTGATATTACATGAAACATGCAGTGGGATTGTTGGAGGGGGATTGGGGTTAGGGAGGGGAGGGGAGACAGGATGGTGTAGCAGAGCTATCCACATCCCCGATGCCACTGTCGCTCTCTGGCTGGAGGGTGGATTCTACCAGTTGGTCTAGGGCAGTAGGAGCAGGCGCTGTGAAGCTTCCCTCACCTGTTTTTCCCGCTTGTTTTTGATGCTCAGCCATCCTCTTTTTGGCACGTACCCTCAGGTCGTACCATCACTTTTTCAAGTCCTCAATTGTTCGATGTGTGAACCCAATTGCATTTATTTTTTCCTGGATTACCATCCAAATGCTCCTTTTCTGGGACTCAGGGATGTTCAGTGATCTCTTCGCAAAGAGCTGGTCATGGTCTTTGACAACTTCCTCAATGAGGACCTCCAACTCCCTTTCACTGAACTTGTGCTTTCTTTTCTTCCCAGCAGCATCCTTCCCTTTCTCAGGTGTGGCCATGGTGCAGGTCCTCTGTGGTAACTGGGTGTTGGCTGTGCTGCTCTTCTGCTGTTGCTGCTGCTCCCTGTCTCTCCAACAGCTACAGGTTGAGTGCACCTGCATGGATGTGGCCACTTCCTCAGGATTGGCTGATTCGACAAATACAGATTTTTTGAATTACCAAATCGGTATTTACCGAATCGGTATCACAGAATCGGTAATAATGATTTGGTAATGGGTTTTCGGTAATATTTTTACCGATTTCAATAAAATTGGTAATTATTACTGAATACTACAGAATTAATATTTTTTACCGAAAAGACACCTACATTACAAATACCGATTCCTTAAAACTGATTCAGTAAAAATCAGTAATAAGGGATCGGTATTTGGGAATTACCTACATCTAGCCCAAAATTCTTTATCATATTCTATAGTTGATTGTTTGAGTTGCCAATTGTTATGGCTCAGGGTGTTAGACTTGCTTTCAGGGTGTTAGAGCTGCTTCCGGCTTCATAACTTTCTCCAAAGAAAGTACGCAGAATGAGGCCTTCATGCTCCAACAAAATGTTTATGTCCCAACTCACACTGATTGTCACTTTCTGGATGTTATATTTGCCCCTTACTGATAACTGATAAGCCGTATTGATTAACAAAACCCCAGTACCCTGGGGAAGCAACACCATTTTTACCATACTGATTAGCATATCTATCAATTACAGTGCTTCAAAGATAGCAAAACTACCAACAACAAACACACATGTTGACAATAGAAACACTAGACCTCCTAAAACAACTCCCACCCCCAAAAATATCAATAAAATAGGCACACCCAGGAGATACATATCTTCTACAACTGGTTCTCTACTGCATTGCACAACCAGATACTGCTAAAACTACATCCAAGTTTAAACACACAAAAGAAAAATGGATTATGAGAAACAATAAGGGAATAAAAACACAGTTCAACATAGTATAGTTATGGTAGAGATAATCAAGGGATTAAAAAAAACATCACACTTCACCAGTAAAGCAAAGCCAACAGAAGAGCCATCAGAACCCTACAAAGACAACAACATTACACATGCATGAATAAAACTAATAATGAACTTCACAGGATACTAGCCAGTTGCTGCTATTAAGAATGCCAAAATGGAGAAATTCCTACAATTAAAAACCTTTTGTGACAAAATCCCCATAGAATTGATCTAAAAAATAAAAAAAGATGGAAAGGTATTTTATGCTGTTAAGTTATTTTATGGAAAGTTATTTTATTTTATGTTATTTTATTTTATTTTATTTTAAGTTATTTTTTTTCTCAGTCACTATAAAGATGGACAAAATGACTCTTCCACTAATTAATAATTTCAATACACTCTCGGAAAAATAATTCCACAACATCATCATTGGAAGCAGACCATTAGAATCACTTTCAGACCGGGCACCTTCAAAAAATTAAAAAGTTTTCTTTCACACACCTTACTCAGGGCAGCCAGCTAAAAGCTTATTCAAAAGTATTTGGAACTAGATTATTTTTTCCACACAAGTTGAATAACCCTTACATTAGACTTCCCCTCAAAAATCGATGCCTCAACCTATATCCCCTAGCAAACTATAGACCAAATCTAATGGAAAATTACCAGGCAAAATATTGGGATGACAAAAACGAGAAAGGAGCAGTCTCCCTAATGCTTCTGGACCAATCAGCAGTACTTAAAACTGTCCACCACAATATGCCACTACAAAATACATCTCCTCAACAATTAGTTGCCATATCCTACAAGTTAAAAGGTAGGTGTTCCTTCCATGTTTCACATCCACCATTCACACTCACCACTGTAGAGTCCCTCAGAGGTCTGTCATTTATCCATTTTTATTCACCATCTACCTACCCCCTAACCAGACCTGATTACAGCATTCAACTATGCCTGTACAAATATGCAGAAGATACACAAATCATTACCAAAATGGATTGTGCCCAAAGACCTCTACATATCGAAACCTGATGACTCTTTTTAAACCATAAGCTCAGTACAGCAAAGACAGAGATTATGACCTATGGATAATGGAAAAAACAACAGCTTACCACCATACAGCCTGAGGAACTCAAGGTTCCTCCAACAATATTTTGGGGACTATGGTTCAAACCGATTCTTTATAACACATTTCTACAAGTTCACATAGCAGCTACTACACAATGAAAACACTGTCACTGTCACATATTTTCTCATATGTTGGACACTAACAATGGCTGCAAGTTATCTACGCACATATATTATGCACACTTAGCTATGTCAACATATATATTGTACCCCTGGTTTCACACAAGTAATCTAAAATGCTGCATAAAGGTTTCTCTGCCTGAAACTAAGAGAACACAGGACTTCAGTCCAGCAATTACTCAACTGAGCACATGCCGCATTTTGCATCATTCCCAGAGCCTCCCAAGCATGTAATAATTTCTCATTATAAGTCGCCAAACTCTGGAACTCAGTACAAGAAAGGTTTCAAAAAATTAGGGTGGTTTTAAACTAGGAAGGGAGGTCAAAACATAGCTATTCCCAACATAACTACATCAGCAATAATCCTGGGCTGAACCTATGATGGTAATGGCTTTGATAAGTACAAACTACAGTTTAAAGTCCACATATATTGACAGCTCAAACCGTGCACAACTATGTGTCTATGTATGTTATGAAAGGCTGACCTATATCTAGCCTATGTTCTATATAACAATGTCAATTCATATAACATTCTTGTGACCCTCACTAATACCAAAACCATAACACTCACTGGTATAGCAGTTGATTGTAGTTTAACCAGACTACATACTATCTCACTTACACTGCTTGACCTTCCTACACTCATATCAGACAGTTACAGGGCATGTCCATCACCCAGTGGCTCCCAGACAACGGGACCACAGCCCAGCGATGGAAAAGACGGGGAAGAAGTGACGGGGCCTGGAAAGCACAGACAGAAGGGCCACCAAGGCCTCCAGACTTCAACTCATCAAGGCATCTGTGAGAGCAGTGAGTGGGCCGCTGTCTGCTGCATCTAGAGAGGTGGTGATTTGACATAACCCTGCGGGGGACACCGAGGACGAAAATTGGATCACAGCTGCGGCACTCCCAACAGGAAAGGTGGGTGTGTGCGAGTTCTCAGAGCTGTGGGAGTGTGGCAGAAAACGACCAGCCAGGTTAAGAACAAAAGCAGCAGAATCACCGAGTACAGGTAGGATCCTGCCTGACACTATAATGGTTACCGTCCCTGTAATGATGCAGATTTCTTCCCACAGAGCACAGGATACAGGGTATGTAGAGCAACAAGCTTTTATTACACTTTTGCAAGTTCGCTAACACAAAGAGCGCCGAGCGTCTAATTATCCCCAGCTCCGGTCACTTCTGCCGTTTCTCAGCCTTAGCGTGCTTTAACTTTCGCCTTGCGTGCATGCGCCGGTGTTCCGCTCTTGCTCCGGCGCGGCACGTGATCACGCCAGGCGCCGGAGATTAGAGCGCAACACCACATATCTCCTCCTTTTACCAATAACACAAACAACAACTGTGGTTCCAATTCAATAGTCACTCATATCATAGTCTTTGAAACGAGGGGGCAGTGTGACTGCCCTCCCGGCACGGGTTCGTCTTACCGGGGTGAGCTCTTCCCTGTTACCTTCACCGGGAAGACTCCTTACGTCCTTCTGTGTGCCTTTTTCCTTCTCCCCAGCCGGGGCCATGCTTGTCACTCCTCCTTCATCTGTCCGTGATTCGTCGTTCCCTTCATTGTCCTCTAGAGCAGGTCTTTCCTTCTGCCTCTCATTACTTATCTCCGTCTCTTCCTCTATATTGGTTTGCCTCTGATCCTCAGTCTCTTCTTCCTTGTCCGCCGGCCACTGCATGATCCTGTTGACCTTTGCCATACAGTCTTGGGACCACACTCTCCCATCGCTGAGCAAGGCCGCTCTTCCATACACTTCTTGAACCTGCAGGGGTTTGCTGTACTTGCTTTCGCCTTTCTTTTGGAGAGTTCGGAGTTTAACTCTAACCCATTCCCCCTTTTCCAGGATGGTGTCTTTGGTGTTGTGCCTCTTGTTGTAATGTGCAGCGTACACTTTTTGGGCTTTTTCCAGGTTGTGTTGTACCACTGCCGGCGACCATTTGCTAGTCCCTGTTTTTTCTCTCCACAGCATGCCTTGGACTTCCAATTCCCACTCTTTCCCCTGCATTATGGCAGCCTGTATGGACCCCATCAGCACACGGTTGAACCGTTCCACTTGCCCATTACATGTGGGATGGTATACTGCTGTGTGTTTGGACTTTATCCCATTCCTCTCCATGTACTTGTTCCATTTATCGGAGGTGAACTGTGGCCCATTGTCACTTAATATCGTCCTCGGTATTCCTTCCCTCAAGAACAGTGAGGTGAGAAAATCTCAACACTGCGTCCGTGTCCATGGATTCTTGCACATCTATCTCAGGCCATTTGGAGTATTTGTCTATGACTACGCACAGGTATTTGGCAATACCTCTGTTGTCGACGACAGGACCTAATATGTCCACTGCAATATCTTCCCATGGGTTCTGGGGCTGCTCAAATTCCCCCAGCGCAGGCCTCAGTGGTCTCAGTATTTTTTCCGCTCCTTGGCACTGGACACATTCCCTCACTTGCTTTTCTATCTGACTGTCCATTCCTGGCCACCAGTACATTTGTTTCACTCTGACCTTCGTTTTCACAATGCCTAGGTGACCTTCATGAAGTTGGTTCAGTAGCAACGGGATTAAAGTCACTGGAGGTATCACTTTATCACCCCGGTACATAAAAATGCCTGAGTCACTCATCGATAATTCCTCTCGTATTTCGTAGTACTTCCTCAGGTCCACTTTGAGGTGCTGTTTTTCTGGCCAACCAGAAATGAGATATTGTTTGACTTCCTCCATTTCGCTGTCATTCTCATACGCTTGGGCCCATTCTTGCCTGCTGATTGTTCTCTCCGAGTCAGCCATTTCTGCCACCATCTCGTCCGTGTCAGGTGGGGCCACCGGTGCGTCCTCCATGGCGGAAGCTCTGCTCAAATAGTCCGCTACTTTATTCTGTGTACATGGCAAGTACTCCACATCATATGTATAATCCAGCAACTTGAGTGTCATCTTAGCGATGCGTGGAGTGGCTGTATCGTGGCCGCAGGAAGTTAACACCTTAACCAACGGTTTATGGTCAGTTTGTAGTTCGAAGCGGGTGCCCCAAATGAATTGTCTGAATTTTCCCATGGCCCATGTAACTGCCAGCATCTCTTTTTCGATGACGCTATATTTCTGCTCGGTGGGGGATAACGCCCGGGATGCGAAACTGATAGTCTCTATTGTGCCATCCTTCCTTTCCTGTGCCAGCACTGCTCCCAATCCTTTTTCACTGGCATCCGTTGTCAATATGGTTCTGCTCGTTGGGTCATATCCATGTAGGGGTATGGCTCCACTTATGTCGTTCTTCAGACCTTCGAATTCGCTCTGTGCCTCTTCATCCCACTTAAACGGCGACTTGTCCCTGATGAGCTGACGGAGTTTATGAGTCTTGGTGGCAAAGTGTCTTACAAATTTACTATAATACTCCGCCATTTCGAGGAATGACCTCACTTCTTCCTTGTTGACTGGGGCTCTGGCATTGCAAATGGCTTTCACGTTCTGCCTTTTGGGGGATATTCCTTGACTCCCTATTTCATGTCCTAGGTATGTGACAGATGACATGCCCAGCCTGCACTTACTCCACTCGGCGGTGAGACCTTTTTCTTGTAGTACTGTTAGCACCTTTGTCAGTTTATTGTCATGGTCTTCTTGGTTTGTTCCTATGATCAGGATGTCGTCCTGGAAGTACTGGACGCCTGGTAGATCTTTACATAGACAGTGCATTAACTTCTGGAACACCGCGGCTGCTGAGGCCAGACCAAATGGCATGCGGCGGAACTGATAACACCCAAAGGGTGTGATGAATGAGGTTAGTTTTCTGCTCGATGGGTGCAAGTCAATCTGATGATACGCTGATGTGAGGTCAATTGTAGAGAACCATGACACTCCTTTCGTTCTTGCCAACATTTCCTCGATCCTTGGTAGGGGAAACTTCTCCACTATTAAGCATTTGTTGAGCTCGCGGAGGTCCACACATAAACGTACCTTGCCATTAGGTTTCCTGGCTACGACCAGAGGGGCCAACCATTCTGAGCTGTCAATCGGTTCAATTATCCCCTGGTCTTGTAATCTTTGGAGCTCCTGCTGGACTGCGTTTTTAATAGCAATGGGGATGTTCCTGACCTTGTGGGACACCGGGCGGGCATCCTCCCTGAGGAGTATCTTGTGCATGAACTTATCCAGTTTCCCAACCGTGCCTCCGAACACTTTGGGGAAGGCCCGCTTCAGTTTGTCTTGCTGTGGCCAGTGGCTGTCTTCTGTTAAAAGGATTTGCTCTTTGCCTCCTGGATCCAACTTAATTACCCAGGTCACCTTGGTCCCTCCAGCCTAGCACAGAGGGTCTCCGCTTTGCCACATATAGCTTGCAGATCGCCGATCTACCTCTGAATTCGAATTTCAGGACGCGGAAACCCACCATGGGAATTGCGTCGCTGGTGTATGAAATGGGACGGATGTCTGGCGGGTGTAACTTCGGACCCAGGGTAGGCACAAAGTCTTCTTCCCACACTAATCGCTGTACTATGGAGTATGGAGATCCTGAGTCAATTGCTATGTGCACTTTCACTCCTCCTATCAGCATGTCCGTGCGCGGCTTGTCTGAGCGCTTGCCTGTCACCTCCAACACCTGGTCTTCAATGCATAAAACCATGTCGTCGTCTTCCAGGTCTTCTTCAGTCAAGTCCTCCGACAGGGACTGCCCAATGCACTTCACCATGGATTTCTTCCCTTTCTTGTGGCATACTTTCTCAAAATGGCCGACCAGGCCACAGAAGGAGCATCTGGCGCGAAACGCTGGGCACCGTTTGTCTTGCGCAGAGTGAGCTGTACTCCTGCACCTGTAGCATGAAAATTTGCTGTCCGTGGGCTGTCTTCCTGGAGATGTTTGCTTCCCTGTCCACCTGGAACCCTGCTTTCTTTCTCCCGTGGAGCCCTTTTGCTTACAGGCTGAAGGAGCTTCATCAATTTTGTTGACCATCTGCCTCTGCGTGCCCTCCTTTTTGGCTGCTTCTGCGCAGCGTTTTGAAAGTTCCGCTTTCTTTACCATAGCAATTACGTCTTTGAGCGACGCTTCTCCCTGTGCCCACAACTTGTCTTGGACCGACTTGTTCGTGGTGTGCATGACTATCTGGTCCTTGATGTATTCGTCCTGTAGCTGCCCATATTTGCACGTGATGGCTAGTCGTCTCAAGGCTGCCACCTAGTCATCTATCGATTCTCCTTCTTCCTGCTTTCTTTGCTGAAAGTTGTACCGGTCGATGGATACGCATACCGCCGGACGATAGTGGTTGTCTAGGTCTTCCAGAGCATTCTTGAAGACGTCATTGTCCGTGTCTGGTCTCTCTTTAGACACGATGTTCGCAAACACACGTACACCTTCCGGGTCCAGGTTATGCAGTAGTAACCTCTTCTTCCTAGCGCTGGGGAATGGCTCACCGTTTTCATCTTCCAAGGCCTCCACATAGTTGAAATACTCCCTCCAGTCCTCCCACTTCATCAGGTGTTCACCCGGTCTGGGTAGGAAGGGGATGGGTGCTGTTAGTGATGTTGCCTGGTTGCTCATTCTGGGCGCTGTTCTAGGTCCTCCGTCTCGGTTCCCTGGGCTGCCTGGCGCGCTGGCATTCTCTTCTCTGTCAGAGTCATCTCCTTGGCTTTTGGGACTGCCCGGTGCACTGCTAGTTCCACCTTGTGTGGCGCTGGGGAGGTGTACTCCTCCTTCCTCCCTATCACTGTCCCTTCTTTCTGCCAGGGTCTCAGCTACGTGCCTCACTGCGCGCTGTGCTGGCTTTGACTTGCTCTGATGTGGCTTGGTGCCACGTGGTTGCAGGCTGCTGTGGTTTTTGCGCTGCTGCCACGCTCTGTTGTGAATAGCGCTGCTGCTCTGGGCAAGCTCACACTGAGGTGCCCCTGTCTACTGCCTCTGACCTTCTGCAATCTCCTTGTCCTCTTGTTGCTGCTTCTCCTGTGTAGCTACGTGGGGCTAGTAGGGTGCTCCCAGTCCTCGTCGCCACTGTAATGATGCAGATTTCTTCCCACAGAGCACAGGATATAGGGTATGTAGAGCAACAAGCTTTTATTACACTTTTGCAAGTTCGCCAACACAAAGAGCGCCGAGCATCTAGTTATCCCCAGCACCGGTTGCTTCTGCCGTTTCTCAGCCTTTGCACGCTTTACCCTTCACCTTGCGCGCATGCGCCGGTGTTCCGCTCTTGCTCCGGCGTGGCACGTCATCACGCTAGGCGCCGGAGACTAGAGCGCAACACCACAGTCCCCTGGCCGAAATCACGACCGAATAAAGGACTCAACCAAGTAAGTACCCTCGACTATGCTACTATCAATTCAGTTCCCCAGGCTCCATGGTCTGGCCCATTGAGTCTACACCAGTGGGACTAGGGGTGGTTTAACCCCTTTGGAAGCCAACTATCACTGCAGAAAAGACTGTAGGGAGTGCCCTAGCCTGCCTGACCCTAATATGGCACCTGGTGCAATATTTACTCAAGCCCAACAAATCGACAAGGAAGTACCCTGAGGGGTGAGTGTCCAGTTGCAGGTCAGCTGGAGAGATGAGTGGCGGTGGGCGACGCCCATGCTGCACAGTGTGAATACATTATCACCTGAAGTGGACATTTACCTGACCCTGCGCATTTCCCCCAGCTTCCAGCCCTAGCTGGCTCACCCATCATGACACTGAATCGGTGAATCTTGCCACCGACAGTGGAGACCTAGCTTTCTGGCCGCTGTATCTCCCTTCTCATTACCCTTTTACATTGCCCCCATACCATTCTACATGCCATTAACCAACAGATGTAACTTGTAACGGATGTAAATTTTGTAACAATGTGTAACTTTTAACTGCAGTCACTTTTTAAAAATGTGTAACCTCATGTAAAGCGCTCTGATACCTCTGGGTCTATTCAGTGCTATATAAAACTCAGCAAATAAATAAATAAAATAAGTAATTCACCAACAGGATTAAACCACCCAGAGCCAACATAACAATAAAAATGTGCCATACAGTACAATACATCATCCTATATTATTTGCAAGGGTGTAATTAACAACCTCGATAAAGCCCTTTCGACATTTCTATTGGCAAAACAAATCTCTGCTGCCTTGATAAAGCCCTTTGGACATTTCTGTTGGCAAAACAAATCTCACCTGATGGTCTAAGTATCGCAGTAAATGCCAAAGTGGATGTAAACTTAAAATGTGTTTTATCTTGTGAGTTTTGTAGTGACTGCATTGACCCTCAACTATTCCCAGTCTAAATGGCTGCAGGTAATATGTGCCAAATTGATGGAAAGGATGCCGTGTACTCTTACATTGAAACTGAAAACCTCATTCCAATTCCAGGAATTGAATAGTATGGTAGATACATAAAAACTCAAGGTGCAATAGTGCAATTTCCACTAGTTGCCTTATCTCACAGTAGTACGACCCCATGTGTACAGATGGCCATTGGGTTTACTTTTAGGTTGAGGAAACTTTCATTGATAATTTTACGTTCATAATTATTCTGCATTGCACATGCAATGTTTGACCAGCAGCATTAAGAATGCATATTTTTCTAACACTAATTATGAGAAACAAATGTCACCACACCACCTTTCATGCTTGTAAGACAATAGGTGATTAGTTTTATAGCATGTGGGTTCTTTACAAGTAATTAGCCCACAGCTTACTCTTTACTGGGAACTAGGGCCCTCATTTATGAGGAATTGGCGTTGAGCAGCACCGCAAGTCTTCTTGCTGCGCTGCCATCGCCAATGTGAAAGGGTAGGAATGCACCATATTTATGAAAAACAGTGCATCCCTGTACTTTCCCCCTGTGCTGGCATACAATGTGCAGACTAGCACTAATGTAGGCACACTTGCACTATAGTGAAAGGCGGCCTCTATAATAGGCAGGATTGTTCTTGTGCAGGAAGGGGCACATTCCTGCACTAATACAATTCTTAAAGGCTTTTTCCTTTTTCTATTTGTGCTTCAGAATGCAGCACACATGAAAAAATGAAAGAACAAGGAGAAACTAAAACATTTCTCTTCCCTGCGCCTGCTCTGGGGAGGCATAATGTTTTGTGTTGCCCAAGGTTTACTAGATTAAGCAAATCTGGGGCAGCATCAAAATCCATGGGTATTGCATGGAAAAAACCCAACGCAGTGCCCATGGAATGCCTCCTGGGTGCAGAGTAAGGCATGCAACGACTTGCGCTGCTCTGTCTTACTCCATGTTTATAAACCCATTCAAAGCAAGGCAGAGTGGCTTTGCTCCACCTCACAGATTTGATTGAGAGGCTTACGCCGCTGGAGCATCAAAAAGTGACACTCCAACTCCCCAAGCCGCTCACAAATAAGCACCGAATTATCCCATTGTAGAACTTGAGTCTCTCTCATGATAGCGATGCAGAGCAGTCCAAGGCCTACTCGAGGGAGGTGGTGTGGACCTTTCCACTGAATTTATCAGGAATGAGACTCAGTTTGTGAGTTTTGCTCCAGTAAAAGTAAAAAAAAACGGATAGACAACATACAAAGATCCATGGGGATTAAATGGGGGCAGGTCACCTTGCTCAAAATCACATGTATTAAAATCTGGAATGCTAGTGACGCTGCACTATATGACGGGACTTGTTGTATCGCTATACGATATTCTGGTTATTGCGTGAAAATGGATATACTGCAAACTCTAAATTAGGTTACATATGGCTTAGCTAAGAGCCGAGGTGGCGGGCAGAAATGGGAGGAGCCTGAAAAACAGTATTCAATCAGTAGTTATGCCTTATACCACAGGCTTTTAAGTCGATCATTTTCTCAGTAAGAAATATCTAATCGCCCCATACTAAAAAAAAGTGAATCAAGAACTTTGCACTTCTCCCCCTATAGCTTGTCTCTATTTTTTAAAGTAGGATAAAGCAGTTTGAAGAATTCTGATTTCTCTACTGTGTGTTTGTATTAGAAGATCTCCCCAAATGACTGACATCTCAAAGGCTTGTGTGGCTGATACGTTCATATTGGAACATAGAGTACAGAACAAATGCACATTGAAATAAGTAGGGATTTGTTATATTAAAGAGAAAACAAGAAACAATCCAATATTTCAAACCCTCTTAATTAGATAAAATTCAACACAGCAGAAATACAATATATCTTCTAGAGGGTATTGCAAGATGCCTTAATGAAACTGCTGACTCTCTCTGAGAGTGATGAAGTGTGTATTCTTAAAGGGACTAGGGGAAAATCTAACAGATATCAGGCATTCATTGATGGCAAACAGTGCGCTTAGCTTGGAAAGAAAGATGTGGAAAAATCTGACTGATGAAATGAAGACAAGTGTTCTAAGGTATTCAAATCAATTGCAGTTCCCCCTAGGGACTACTCAAGCCAGGATATCTGAGCAACTTGAAGACTTGGCAATCATATGTCACCAGCAAGTGATACCAAATCGCTGCCCGAGCAAGATGCATCAACAGGTAGCAAAAACATTAGAAGCATTGATGACACAAACACTACAAATTATAACTGTAAGATTTGAGGGCCTCTAGTTGGTGCAGGTAGGTACTTGTGACAAATAGGGACCCTTGCCTCTAGTCAGGATAAGGGGATTACACTCCCTAAATAACTCCTGCTCACCCCCTTGGTAGCTTGGCACGAGCAGACAGGCTTATCTCAGAGACAGTGTGTAAAGCATTTGTGACCACGTACAGTAGCCCAGTGACAACACTACAGATGGACACCACACAAGGTTTTATATAAAAAATAAGTATACTTTATATAGATTTACCACAAGACCATAAACGACAAAAATACACAATACTATTACTTTAAGATGGTAGATTTAACTTAGTTTAGTTCAGTTCTTAAGATGCGACACTTTGCATCAATGTACCTTACAATGCGTTGCGCTTCCACGACAAGCAATGTCGCAGCGAGGGAAATGCGGCAAAGTTCAGGTGCAAATAAACAAAGACGTGAACATCTTCCAGATGCAGGACGCTTCTCTGGGGACGCGAGAAGTTCTCGGTTTGATGCGTGGACTGCAGCAGTGACACCCTTGTTCAGAAGTGTGATGGCAACAGCTCCAACTGCGACACTCTTCTCCCACGATGCGTGAAGCTTCCGCACAATGCAACAACTACAGCGGAGACATCCTTGTTCAGAAATGAGACAGCAGCAGATCCGACGGTGGTGAGCTACTCGGGGATGCATGACGCTTTCCTCGATGCGGTGCAATGCGACAGTTCCAGGGGCGACACCCTTGTTCAGCAGTGCGACGGCAGGCACAGCAACGCTGACATGCTCCGACCTCTTTGGGAGACTCTTCTCTCGATGCGGTGCAGTGCTACAACTCCAGCGGTGACACCCTTGTTCAGAAGTGCGACGGCAGGCAGAAGCGACGGTGACACCCTTCCTCATGGTGCGGCACGCTTCTCACGATGCAGTACAGTGCGACAACTGCATAGGCGAGACCCTTGTTCGGAAATGCAATGGCAGCAGCAGCGACAGCGACACGTTTCGATCTCGTTGCATCGCGCTTCCAGGTCCTTGCGACACTCAGTTCTTCAGAAGGCCCAAAACAGCAGCAGACACTTTCACAAGAACACTAGGTAACTAGGGGGGTGAAGTCTGCGGTCCCTGAGACTTCAGCAGGAGGCAAGCTCTTTTCCAAGCCCTTGGAGATCCTTCACAAGTTCCTTTCTCCTTCCTGTGGCAGTAAGGCAACCACTGCAGGCCAACCCCCCCAAGCAGCACTTCATCTTGGGAATAGTCTCTCCTCAGTTTCTTCAGGTTCCTCTACTCAGTAAAGGTTTCTTCTTGTAGTCCAAAAGTGATCTAATTTCTTGGGATCAGGATCCCAATATTTGTCTCGAGACGGTCTTCAGTGTCAATACTCTCGTCAACATGAAAATCCAGTTAGGGGCATAGGCCATCCGTTTTATACATGAACATGTTGCTATATTACTCATCAAAGGAGTAGGAAATTATGATCTTATGATTGTCACCCTACATCATCTGCTATGTTTTCCATCTCTAATACACCTGTAGGACCATATTATTTTAAAAACCTGCATCCCATATTAGCTTCTTACAATCAGTTCCCCACATTACCAAGAAGAAAAGTTCACCGTCTCAGATGAATTAAAAGAAGTCGAAAGGAAAGCATCAGAACAAGCGTTCACAATCTACCAGAATCTGAAATGCACCTCCAATACACTCCAGGTGTATATATTTACACTTGGCATTCAGAAAAGAACCAAACACCAACCTTTTCAAGAAGGCCCTCATTCACCTTTAGAATCTATCACACCTGCCAGGCCAGTGCAAATCTGTAACCCGCGTCACCACGATGTGTGTCAAACCCTGTTGAGGGCTGTTGGGCCATCAATAAATCAGTCATTTGTTAAGCGCACTACATACCCACGAGGGTCTCAAGGCGTTAGGGTGGAGGTGGGGGCTGCTACTCATCGAACAGCCAGGTCTTTAGTATCCTCCTGAAGGTCAGCAGGTCGTGGGTCTGTGGTAGGCTCAGTGGGAGGGTGTTCCATGTCTTGGCGGTGAGGTGGGAGAAGGATCTCCTGCCAGTGGTTGTTCATTGGATGCGTGGGACGGTGGTGAGTGAGAGGTCGGCAAAGCGTCGCTGGCAGTTGGGGTGTAGAAGGAGAGCCGTCTGTTGAGGTAGGCTGGGCCGGTCTTATGGCGTGTCTTGTGTGCATGGATGAGGAGTTTGAAGGATATCTTCTTGTTGACGGGGAGCCAGTGCAGGTTTCACAGGTGGGGGGTGATGTGGCGGTGTCGTGGTACATCGAGGATCAGTAGTGCCGAGGCGTTTTGGATGCGTTGTAGTCGATTGATGAGCTTGACCGGGGCTCCAGCGTAGAGGGCATTTCCGTAGTTGAGTCTGCTGCTGACGAGGGCCTGGGTGACTGTCTTTCTTGTATTTGTCAGGATCCATCTGTAGATCTTGCTGAGCATGCAGAGGGTGTTGAAGCAGGAGGAGGAGACGGTGTTGACTTGCTTGGTCATGGAGAGCGCTGAGTCGAGGATGATTCCCAGGTTGCGTGCATGGTCGGTAAGGGTCGGGACCACCCCCAGTGCCGTTGGCCACAAGGAGTCGTTCCAGGCTGATGAGTTGGAGCCGAGGATGAGGACCTCTGTCTTGTCTGAGTTCAGCTTCAGACGACTGATCTTCATCCAGTCGGCGACGGCCTTCATTCCTTCATGGAGGTTGGCTTTGGCGGTGATAAGGTCCTTGGTGAGGGAGAGGATCAGTTGAGTGTCGGCAAAGGAGATTATGTTGAGGTCCTTTTGTCGGGCGACGTGTGCGAGCGGGGCCATGTAAATGTTGATCAGTTTCGGGCTGAGGGAGGATCCTTCAGTTATATCCCTGCAAATGTCCTCCATGCAAAACAGAGAAAATATGGAGTGACTGCAATGCAAAGGGAGAAAACTCCCTGCACATCAGGTCATTTTCTGTTTCATCGATAAAACAAACTACAGCTTTGAGAATTTGTTTTTGTAATACAAGAAAGCTGACCAAGAGATATATTGACTAAGATTTTGCTCTGGAAAGTAATGCAAAGTAGAGCATAGCACTGCTTAGCATTACTTAGGGCCAAGGGGGCACTCCAAGGTTGGTGCATAAGTGATTCCATGCAACCACTCAAACATTTTCATGCAAAACCCTAGTTACTAAAAAGTAGACAGGGTTTTGTGGCAAAAAAACAGTGCCCATTTCAAAAAGACGCTATCACGGAGAGATGCTTTTATTTCTCCTTTTTCTACTGACTGCATGTGTGCACAGCAATCATACAAAGTGGGAAAAACGTCAAAGTTATTCTAAGCATAGTAATTTGTACTGGAAGGCTATTTTTCTAGTACAAACCTATGCTAGACTCATGCAGACAACCTTGCACTACGGTGCAAAGGTGTGTGTGTGTGGGGCACTGTAGAAACTTTCCTATGCTTGAAACAAAAATGACTGCGAAAGAAGGCAATCGGCATGGGGGTTGAGGTTCAAGTTAGGCCAGGAGTCCTCACAAATCTGTTGCAGCACAATACCATCTGCATAGAACAGAGCAGCAGTAACAAGTTGTATGGGGAGTCAGACAATAAGGCTCACGTGCGGCAAGGCATGCCACTCCCATTGGTTGGTGAATCTACATCCTTGAGTTACCTTGCCCAATGTGATTGCCTTCTTTTGCAGGCATTTTCATCTCAGGCATAATCCATTCTGTCCTTATGATATCATTTGGTCGAATCAAAACGTCTTTGACAATTTTACCATGATTTCTACTATTGCTATGTGCATGAGCATTGGTACTGTATGACATATGTGACATGATTGCTTTCATCGAAGTCACAGGAAAATTGTCTGAGCGTACAAGTTTGTTACTACCCCTTTTGATTGTGTTTCCCACTGCATTAATGCTTTATAATTATTTTAATAAATACATTTGAACTCTATTTGGACATGTGACATAGAATTCATCATATTTCTATGCAATATGGTTTATGATATCTCACTGTAAGGGATCCTTGTTCCTTTAAAATATTCATATCAAAGGTCCCTTAATATTCCTTGGATTTCCCTTGTCTCAAAAACACACAAATTGTGTTAGTTTTAGGCAAATTTACAGCTCAAAACAAGTAGTGTACAAAAAGTAAATTTATAAAATATTTTATGCAACATTTCAAAAATATTTTGTTATAAACACTGGGCAAAATATTTGTACACCTGGGGCTACGACTCTGTACCTCTCAGCACCATATGGGACAGTTGGAAAAATAGGGCAGTCCTATGTCATTAGCAACCAAAGAATGTGTCATGTGACTTCATATAATAACCCTGACATTTTTGTAAATTAATGTTCCTGTTTGATGTATTATTTCTCAGTACCTATGTTTTTCCAATCCGGAAGAGCCCTGGTTTGTTTAGTGCACCTACTCTTGTGTTAAGGTCTGGTTCAATGGTGTGTTTACCTCTTTTGTCTTTCTTTATTTTTTCCTTTGATCACTGTTAGACCTGGCATCTTTGGCGTGGTTTCCCCCTATCTTTTTACCTCTATCTCCTGTATTTTTGATGCTGTGCTGGATTTCGTTTTGCTGGTTAAGATGCTTTGGACACTCTGCCACTGCTGATCAGTGCCAGAGTGTAAGTGCTCCCTATGTAAATTGTGGTCATGATTGGATGTACACGATTGGCATATTTGTATCACCACGAAGTCCCTAGTAAAATGCACTGGGTGTGCCAGGGCTGGTGATGACAAATGCTACTAGTGAGCCTGCAGCACTGATTGTGCCACCCACATGAGTAGCTCTAAAATGGTGTCTCGGGCCTGCCACTGCAGTGCCTGTGTGCAGTCTAGGAACTGCTGTGTCCTCCTGGTCAGTGTCCCCACTGATCAGGCCTAACCCTTCCCTTTTTGTGCACATTAGTCACCCCTATGGAAGGCGCAAGGTACCCCCTGGGCAGGGTGCAGTGTATGTGAAAGGTAGAGCATGTACTGGTGCAGGTGACATGCTCTGTAGTGAAAGGTAGACATTTGCGTTTTTCACTATTGTAAGGCTATCTTGCTCCATAGGTTAACATGGGGGATGCTGGCTACAGTGGCTACCAGCATTTCTTCCCATAGAAACAAGATAGGACATAAGAGTCTAGTATCCCTGAACTCAGAATTCAATAACACATCTTTTAGGAAAGGTTGTTTTTAAATCCTGTGTTTGAGAACAGCACTTTTAGAAAGTTGCTGTTCTCTTGTCTGACCCTTCTGTGTGCCTTGGCCTGTTTGTGTATTGAGTGTCTAGTTTGAGAGTGACAGGGGCTGGGGATTCCCCAGGAGGCTGGCTGAGTCAGCCCTAAGCTGACTGACTGCATTTGAAACCTGAGTGGTGGGAGGAGTTAGCACCTGGGCCTGAATAGGGCTGTGCCTGCCTGCCACAATGCTGGCTTCAAATCCTGCTAGGCGTCTGACGACCCTGCCCTCACTCTGAAAGGAAAGGAGAAGCCAGGAAAACAAAGTACTCAAGAAACACCCAGAACTGGTTCAGACCGGGCTCAGGGCCGACGTGCACAAAGAGAACAAAGACTTTAAGGGGTATAAGTACAGGATCCCTGATAACAGAAAATTAGATCATCCTGGAATCAAGAAGGAACCTCTGCCGAGGAGAAAGCTGAATCTGAAGAAGGAATACTGTCCTGCTGTTGCTCTGTTGGACTGACCTGTTGCTTTGCTACAATCACACATTAATTCATACAGCTATCCACTCATTTATTTATTTGAGCTTTCAGATTACAGAGCATTATTTTAGGATTGTGAGAGCCCATTACAAGTGAGTGTGCTGTAATTATCGACCTTGGAAGACTTGTTCATCGAATCAATTGGCTGCTCCCCTTCTCCTAATCTCAATAATTACTAATCCCATCTGGGACTTTTAAGCACCTACTCTTACACCAACAGATCTAGGTCAGATGTGTGTGTTGATTTTATTCGTTTTCCCATGAAGATTTCATTCCAGATATGGGGATTAGAAGCACTTCGTAATTATTACAATTAGAACATTATTCTCACAAAACTAATAGGAAGTATTGATACTATCAACAAAAATGTTCATTAGATAGACCAGAGTCTAATCAAAACTTCCTTCCACACACCAGAGCAGTTTTTTGTGATCAGTAAATCATTGTATCACAAGCTGGCTGGATGTCCGCGAACTGCTTGAAACTCAACGCAGGTTAAACGGAGGTCATTATATTTGGGAATAACCCCAACCTCTGGACACCAGACTGGTGGCCTGAAGAAATGGGTAAGCCCCCAGCCTCCACTGTGAAAGCTAAGAACCTGGGGGTGATTATGGATAATAAACTTACCTTTGTTGATCAGGTCAGTGGGGTTGTCTCAACAATTTTTTTTCTCCTCAGAATTTTGAGGAAAATTATTTTTTGCCTACAAGAGGATAGCTTTAGGACAGCAGTCTCAGCCCTCATTTTGTCACAGCTGGATTATTGCAACTGTACTTGAATATTCTAAAGAAATATCTGAACAGACTCCCGCCGGTGCAAAATGCGGCAGCTAGGCTGCTAACGGGCACATCAAGGTTCGTCTCAGTTAGAAATGGCTCAGAGGTAAACAACGTGCACAATTCAAATCACTTTGCATGGTTTTTAAGTCTTTGATGGGCAGTGGTCCTGATTACATTGAGAAGACGCCTTCAATGGTATGTCCCCGGAAGAATGTTTTGCTCCTCGGATGCAAAGCAAGTGACTGTTCCCCAAATGAAATAAGGTAACTGGGGTGGCAGTAGTTTCATCTTTTGTGCCGCAAAAGCTTGGAAAAAACTACCAGTGCATCTTAGAAATTCTACTGAGCTTCTTTCTTTCAGAAAGGGGTTGAAAACGTGGCTGTTCTTGGAATAAGCCTTTGGCGCCTACGGAAACCAGTTAGACATTGCTCAGCGCCAGGACACTCTTGGATAAAAGTACGCTTTAAAAACTCCAATAACATAACATAACATAACAAGCAGGAAACGTGTTGTTAATTCTACTCTTTAAATTATGGTATTGGCAGTTAAATATATTTTCAGTATATATCAACTAAGTATCAGACCCAACAGAAAAATGTAAGTTTTCAAATTATATATATTCCACTTGCAGTGCTCAATTTGAGCCGGTGGTTACCGGTGGACACAACCACTACGCATTTTTGGGGACTGACACTTATTTTTCCTCATTAGACATCGACCGCGAGCATGATAGAGACAAACTTATAAAGGAAAAGAAAGAAAAAAGTAAAGATGGGAACAAACTGCAAAAAAAAAAAAAACAAGAACCAGCACAAGTGAGATAAAGGGACAGGGGGTGTTCGATAGTAGATGGGATAGCTATGAGGTCAATTTGAGACTACACCTTGTTAGTATTTGGTGCGCCAACATTTAAAGGCACTGGCAAGCATTTCTGAGCAAAGTGTTGGACACCAGGAGTTATTCTATTACAAATTAGGCACTGTCTGCCTGTGCTCCCGAATTCCAAAAGCATAAATAAGCTGCACCCACATTGTATCATCGGTGAAGCTGTGAGTAGGTCCTGACACTGAACCAATCATCCAAAGTGTGACACAGTGGCAGAGACATTTTACGGTATATGCAAAATGGGCAGTTGCCCAGAGCAGCCACCTTCCAATGTGGTACCTCGCAAAGAGGTGTTTTTCTCTGCTTCCTTCTCTCTGTCACACTTTCATTCATTTCTCTATCAGGTCCTCTCTCTCCTCCTACCTCTTTCTCTCCGTCTGTCACTCTTTCTACACAGTGTTGTTTTAAGGCTGTTTGGGCACAGAGCAAACATATTTCAGCTGCTTTTTTAACGTGAAAGTTTTGGTATATTATTGATTGCCGTCACCATACAGGCTTCTAATTATGAGAAAATAGGTAATAAAATTGCAACTTGATCTGAACAGGGGCCTCCATAATATGTCTTGCCCGAACCCCAAAATCTTCAGGATAACTTTAAAAGGGCACTGTAGAGTTGTTGTAATAGAAGCCCAGGGACATATTATCTAGACAGGCGATAAAATTATCACTGCTTTAGCGGCAGAAAACTGCCTCTAAAGCGGCGATAATGGCCTTGATAATATGCTCTATGGAATTCAAATTGAAGCCCATGTTAGATGAGTCAGAAACTACAAATAAGAAACTATACTCCAGCAGTAATCTCTAAATGTAGGAAACAGGCAAAGCACCAGCCCCGACAATGTCTCTTACAAAACACCAATAGAGAACCAATTAAAGATCTAGTCACATGTGTTACCACCTTGTGCCCTGCGACCTATGATGTTCAAAAACTAATAAGAAAAAACTGGCAAATAATGACATCAGGCAAATTTAACTGGCCTAAGCCTAGATTCGCCAACAGGAGAACACAAAACATTAAAGATGTTCTTGTACATACTAGGCCAAGAAGCAAACCAGTCAAGTCAACAATCAGAGACATCAATATGACCCCGATTACAGGTCATTACCCATGTGGCACTTGTGAGGTCTGTAAATTCACTAACACTACCAAGACCCTACAATTAACGGACAACTTCTTGTGGACCCAGAAACAGCATACAAATTGTAACTCTACCCATGTTATTTACTTGATTACTTGCCCCTGCCAACGACAATATGTAGGCATGACGTGTCGCAAAATCAAACTCCGTATAGGAGAACACAGGAGCAATGTCAGACTCAAGAAAAACACCACCAAACTGTGTACACATTTTGTAGAGGCAGGACATACATGTGATGACCTGAGATGGACGGTTCTTGAAATGCTACAAACTAAAAACCAGAATGCTGAGCAGGTCCTATTCGAGAAGGAACAAAGATGGGTGGACCGTCTCAGAACAGACATACTGGGGATGAACGATAACATCCCATGGCATCAGTTCTATTGAGCCTACTAGGAGTTCTGTCAACCTCTTAAAACAATGGCTTGGGACATACTACTACTACCTGTCTATAGCCAAGCTTTAATGAAAACCATGTATAGCCATACACTCATTAAGATGTACTGTCCCTGATAATTGAACCTCAAATCTTGTTGGTACATGATCTGCTGCCAGTACATTTATTCATATACTTGGAGGTATACTTATATCTCCTGCAATAAGTCTCACTTGAATATAATTCTTCATACCTATACACACGTTGTGATGAACTTTACCAGTAACCAAATTTAGGGGTCACGTGGATGCACGGGGTCACGTGGGCTGGTAGTACCAAAAGTACAATTATATGCATCAATACATGTTAGCCCAATAACAATCCGGGCCGCCAGTGTGATGTTGTCTAATTACAGAATCAAACTCGACCTAACCCCTAAGGCATCCATCTTGCAAGGACTACCTTCATGCTAGTAGTCCGTCGTTGATGTTTAGGCCCCATTTATAACGCGGGGAGGAAGAGTCACGCCCATAGCCAGGGGAAGAGTCAGCACTGGGGACCGTTTGCTGTACCTCGTGGGTAAGAATGGTAGAAGCATCATCTTTCAAGTAACGGGTAAGCCAAACAACTGTCCTTGTAACAGAAAGGGCCTTTTTGTATCTAAAACAGCTAAGACCACACGCGACTCTCTGACCCCTGTTGAAGCACTTACCGAGCATAATACAGGTAATTATGATACAACTTCCGTCGCGGTGTGTATACAGTCACTATTCACTTGCCTCCAAAGCGTAGATGTTTTGAATGATACACAACAACATTGCGTATTTCTATGTACCTCTTACTATAGTGGGTGATGATACAATATGCCTAACGTACGCTATTCACTGGGATTCCACTTCCTTCCCCCAGACCCTGTAATCTTTATCCTTTCCTCCCGATACTATGTTTAAGCCACCAATGTGTTGCGCGCTCTCAATGCGGAGCCTGTATTAGTGCCCCACATGTAATTTTGCATGTCTGCTTGCTCACCCAATGTTCGTACCAACTCACACATTAGACCTTGTTGGTTTTGTTTCCACAGCCTGGGAAATTGTAGTATGTACTGACAATACTAATCATTGATTACCACACAAATTGTGTGAGTATTTTACCATTATTATATTTTTGGTTAGTTTTTTTGTGTATTTCTGTCCTGACGAAAGCTCTATAGACCCGGCTGGGCTTAGAGAGCTGTGTGGTAATCCAGTAACACGCTTACCGTTTTATCGCAACTATTTTAATGATAGTGCCTACCCACTAATAATAAATAACTTTTGCGGTTAGACACTATTTTTTACCATTCTTCTCTTATTTTTTCCACCATAATTCCAATATCTCTGGACACTTCTACCTAGACCGGAGGTAGCCTCGGGTGAGGCAGGCATCCAGCACGTTAATCGATTACCCTATGAATACGCCACGACTCCTGATGGGGCGGAAAAAAGATAAACTGCAACGTTAAAATCAGGATGTCTATGAGGGTTTTCGAACAAAAACCAATGGTTTTGTAGAAACAAGTGTTTATTCTATTTTTGATTATTGGACATCTAACATGAGCTTCAATTGGAATTCCATAGAGCATATTATCAAGCCCATTATCACAGTTTTTAGCTGCAGTATTCTGCTGCTAAAGCGGCGATATTTTATTGCCTGTCTTGATAAAATGCCCCCAAGTCTTTATAATCAAAGTGCAATTTTCACGTTCTTATAATTAAGGTTATAAACTGCATTTAATGAGTGTCAGTGGCTGTAATCTAATAAACCTGAGTGTATAATCCGTGCAATGTCCCACATCTTTGCCCAATATTCACATATCGTGCAACTAAATATTTCCAATTTTTTATGGGACTTGAATACTGCATCACAAAATACTCTTAAACTAAAAAGTGCTTTGATACAACACTGGGCATCTTGTTCAATGAGAATACTGTACAACAGGTACATTTCTTAACAAAAAAATCACAGTAGTCAATTGATCCAGAGCCATACCATGATAAGGCTCAGTTGTTTCTGGCATAATCAATAATATTGTTGGATTTATGTGTCATACATATTTCTTCACTAGACAGTCTTCTTTTTAAAATTTACTTTTGATTTCAAGGAAGAGTTGTGGAGTGGAAAAGTAATCTGGTGAAGTAAAGCAGAAGTAAGCTCTATGTTGAATTTTATATATGGTGGGACTTTTCAAACAAGATTGTGGTTAAAATGAATCTCTTTCAAAGGTTTGTTTTGCTAATACTATGTAGACTGACGTACTTCTGCCTACACATAATACAAAACTCTATATCATCTTCAACATTATCCTTAATGGGTAGTCTACCAGAATACTGTATTTTAAACATTGTTTTATTAATATATTATAGCAAGAACATTGACTACCACAATAACATAAAGGTAAGTATACAGAAGTAATTTTAGATTTACCATTCTTAAATTCACCCCAATGTTACTTAAAGATATATCTATATAAAGTACATTCGCGTGGAGTTAAGAATAGTAAAGGTATATATACACCTATATATACTTCCTATTGGACCTAGCCCTCTCACAAGGTCACCCCCAAACCGTCTGCCTTCACCCCTCCTGTTTTCTGAAACCATATTTTTTGGCTTTAGGACTGTGCACTCCTTAACACTGCAATCAGTGTTAAAGTGCTTCAGCTCTCACCTATAACCCCTTAAGTACGCCCGTCAGCCAATGCCGGACGCGAGCACTACATCGGTAGTGCTGCACACGTCCGTTGGCCGACACGTCCACGCTCGTGCAATAGAACGCCCGCACTGTGACTGAGTTGCCGCTGCGGTAAACAGGTTAAACATGACAAAATTGGCTTACCAGGGGGCACATTTATGATCCCCTTGTGTCACTTTTTGTGATTCTCCACTGGGTAAACAACCAAATCATATTTATAAGGCCACACTTGGCTATGTATATTTGGAGGAAGGCAAGGCAGCGCAAATCGCTGTGTTGCCTTACTCTGCGCTAGGGCATTAGTTATGTTCATGATAACTTTCTCCAGGGGCTTTGAATTGTCTGGAATGTAAGTGCATCATTCCTGGACCTTCAAAGCCTTACAGACTCCGCCCTCTTTTGCTAGCAGGACGTCTAATGCAAGACGATTCTGAAGCACCATGGCCCTTATCGATTGCATCTCTCCTTCCACCAGCATTAAGGACCTAGCCTTGCCCTCGATGATCTCTAAGTCTTGGGCATGATATATTTTGGGGAAGATGATTGCCAAGTAACATGATCCATACCAGTTGTCAGGCAATCTCACGTAGGCATTTCTTCCACACACAAAATATACATTTGGAATCACTTGCATTCCTTTCAGGAAATCTTTTGTATAATATTCTAAATTGAAAGCATGTTCACAACTGACTTCTCCTACGTATACATTTTCATAATACGTTTTGGCTCTGTGAAGACATAACTTTCCTCTCTGCGTTTTATCCAAAGCTATTGGACCACTACTACCCTTTCTCTTGTGTGCCTTCTCTTCCTCGGTCCAATCTGTTTTCCATTGTCCTGATTTTTTCAAAATCTTTTGCCTCCTGTATCGATCATCCACTTGCCCTATAAACTTCTTCTCGACTTCTGACACCTTGCATGTCAGGTTATTTCTGCGGGCATGTGAAGTATCTAAGGTAATCCAAGGAATGAAGAACTTGGCGAATCTGTCTTCACTCTTCCAGTAGTCCCATTTGTTCATCTGCTTGTAATTTGGGACTTCTGGTAACACTGAATCATAATTGGAGAAATAGTATTCAAAACTATCTCTCCCATAAAATATACTAAGCAATAAGCTACATGTAATGCCATATGTCAGCGGGAGGTGATGATATCTAATGCCTTCATCTACAGACGCCGGCAACTGCATGCAGACATAGCAGTCCTTAACCTCCATGGCATCCACGTATTCATACAAAAGTTTAGCATAAGCATTTGACCTATAGTCGCCTTGGGACTCATCCATGTGTAACCTACGGGCTTCTGCTGCTAATAGCGCCTTCTCCTGTTTGTTTTCTCCTTTCTCACCAGCAACAGTGAGTTTCGGTGTCACTACAGGTTTTTCATCGGTTACCTTTGCCTCACTCTCATGTCCCATAACATACGATACTGTAACTACTAAAGCTATTAGAAGTATCACTCCTACTATTAGTGTGCCTATTATACATTTGGCTCTACGATTCGGGGTGCCGGCTTCCATTTCGTCAGACAGTAGGATTCTCTCTTTTCTTTCAACACAAGTTCTTTTCTTCTCGTTCCTTTACAGTCTTTTTGCTCCTTCAGTCTTTAGAACCCCACAACTGGATGCTGACAACCTCCTTTGAAAAAGTCCTTTTAGAGCTTTAACACAGACAACCCTAGCCCTTCTCCGTCAACTTATAGGAAGGTCCCTAAGATTCTCTGCTTCCTAGGCGCTAGGTAATCTTCTTTTTCTTGCTTATTTACAAAGTCTTTAAGCATCTACTATAAGGCTTGAACCTGCGGCTTGGACAGCATAGTTCAATATTTCCAACCGAAGAACGTGCTCTTCATGGCTAGTTATCTTTGTTCCAAAGTCGGGGAATTGCAATTCTGTGAAAAACATGTGCTTTAACTTGCTGAGGCGGGGAGGGTTGGGGAGTGTGAACGTTAGTGACCCTTCTGCTTCGACTCCGGGCACTAACAGCTGTACTTCCACTGTGATTGTGGGTTCAGAGCTGGACACCAGCACCGCTCTGATCCTCCCTGTCGCTCGTTCCCAAGACATCTGTCGCCAGATATGTCCACTCAGGGGTGGGGTATCTTCTATTAGGCACACGCACTCTTCTTGACCTTCTTAGATCTGGTGCTTCAGCGCCCTGAGCACCTTCTTCCAGGTCTGAGTCTTCGGATATTGGAGGAAGGGTTCTCTCTGGAGTCGACCTCAGGCTTGAACTCCTTCTTTGAGGCCAGCTGGCTTCTCCACGTCTTACCCTTCTGCTCCTTGTCCTTCTGCTTTTCTCTCGCTCTCTTTCAGCCTGGTCAGTGTCTGATTCGTACTCCCAGCTGCTTTCTCCTTCAGTAGCGTCGTCCGTTTCGCTGTTGTACTGACCGTCCTCAGGCTGGTCAGACTCGTTCCCTGCTTCTTCTGGCACCTCTACAGCTTGGCTGGCCCCCTCTATGGCTTCTCGGTCCACAGCTGGACTTCTATCCGAGAGAGGAGCTGTTTCTTCCAGAGGTGCTGGAACCCTCCGCGTATGCGACACGTGGATCCAATTGGGCAGGCCTCCCACCTTCACTGCAGTGTTCGTGATCAGAATGATCTGGTAGGGCCCACGCCAACGAACATCCAGGCAGCTTCTTCTTACGTGCTTTCGCACAAGCACCCAATCACCAGGGTACAGGTCATGGCACAGATCCTGGCACGACGGAACCTCGGCAGCCTGCACCTGAAGAGACACAGAATGAATGGCGTCAGACAGCCCCTTACAATAGTCCAGGATCATATCATCTGTGATGTTTAACAGTGCAGCAGTTGGTACAGACGGCAACCTCATTGCTCTCCCCATTAACACCTCGTGCGGTGATAGTCCCGTTCTTCTGTCTGGGGTACTACGGAGGCTCATAAGGACCAATGGAAGAGCATCAGGCCAACTCAGGGACGTTGATGAACACATCTTTGCAATTCGGGCCTTAATGGTACTATTTATCTGATCCACAATTCCTGATGCTTCTGGTCGGTAACTACAATGCAATTTCTGGTCTATATTCAGGGCCGCGCAGATCATCTTCACAAGCTAGCTGTTGAAATGCGTTCCCCTATCTGATTCCAAAGAGGCCGGCACCCCGAATCTAGGGATGAGTTCCCTAAGCAGTAACTTGGCCACTGTGAGGGTGTCACACCTACGTGTAGGGTATGCCTCGACCCATCTGGAAAATACGCAAACAACCACCAAGACATAACGAAGGCGGTTGCACCTTGGCAGTTCAATAAAGTCTAACTGCATTCTATTGAATGGACCTCCAGACCTCCCTATGTGGCTCAATGCAACTGGTGTTCTTTTCCCTACATTCAACTGCTGACATGTCACACAACGCTGGCACACTGCTTCGGCTGCTACTCTGAACTTAGGATTATACCAGGTTTGTCTGAATACCCTCAGCATAGCGTCCCTCCCTAAGTGTACTGGACCATGGATTTGTCTAGCCATTGGGCTCACCATCTCATTGGGTAACACTGCCCTTCCATCCGCCGAAACCCAGAAATGAGCCTCACCCACCACACATCCGGCCTTTACCCATGTTTGCTTTTCAAAATCGGGTGCGTTCTCTTGCATGCATTTCAGCTCATCCCAAGAGTCGACAGTTTCCAATATCATGGCTAATTCAGTTCTTACATTTATTCCGCCCACTTCCACCTCTGTGAAAGAGTACCCTTGTTCCGCACAATACCTCGCGACTTCGTCGGCATATCTATTGCCTTGTGACACGAAGTCCATGTTCCTAGTATGTGCGGTACATTTTACAACTGCGATACCTGCTGGACATTGCAAAGCCTCTAACAGCAAACGCACAAACTCTCCATTGCGGATAGGAGAGCCCGAAGAGGTCATGTTAACTCTTTGAGACCACAACTGCCCGTAATCATGAACTACCCCGTAACCATATTGGCTGTCGGTGTATATGGTGACTCGAATTTGGTTGCTTGCCAGGCAGGCACGCGTCAATGCAATAATCTCGGCAGGCAGGCGGAGCCGAGACGGGAAGGACGTGGACCGTCTCGGCTCCCGGCCAGCGCGCTGCTCCGGCCCGGAGCCCAGCGTCCTTGGGAGGCCCCCCGCGACGTACACGCTCCATAATTGTGGCGGAGGGTGTGGGGCACCTGCAGGGCTACCCAGATCGCTGCTTGTGCCGGTGGAGCGGCGATTGCTGAGTGCTCCTGATCCCCGCCGAGGACCCAACATGGCGGCCGCCCGTTGCCAGCTCGGGCTGTAGAGCAGCGGGGAGGAGGAGCGGAGACCGGGGACGAGTCGGACGGGCGCTGTGCACCCGAACCGTGCGTGGGGCACCTGCCGCAGGTCCGCGGTGAACATTGCTTGTCTGAGAAGCTCACTCGGCTGAACCTGTCCCTCGCTACATCGGACCCTCGGAGGCTGGAGGTGAGAGGGAGGGAGGGTGGAGTCGCTGCCCTGGGAAACATCGGAGTGGAGTCCCTAGTCGAGCAGCGAGACGAGAGGGAAACACACAGCGCCGTCGGGTGTGACGGAAGGGGCTGCGGCACAAGGGCTCAGAGCACCCCGCAGGCAAGAGCGGTGATTCCTCCTCTGCTCGAGTGACCCCCTGCGTCCCCCCCCACCGGCTGCCACCGGGACCCTGGGAGCAGGTCTCCGGTGCCTACAGTTCACGATTGCCCCCCGCCCCACATCAGAGGATTCCCACAGCCTTGAGGGCAGTGGAGGGGCTCGGGGACGCTGTTTGATGCACCAGGAAACCGCGGAGATTCGGGGGCGGCAGTGGACGAGGCCCCCCCCCCCCACTAACTAACTGACGGGTTGCTACACAAAAAAGGTCATACATCTGGAACTGAGCACTAACGGACGGGCTGCTACACAAAAAAGATACTTCTCTTGACCATCGCTTGTACTTTGACACAACCCTTTGTTCAAAATGGCGGGGTGCTAAAAAGAAAGGCAATAAATCACCGCCTGTGCCTTCAGATGCCCACGAGGCCCCTGCAAGATAAGACTCCCTCACAGCAACTCAGGAACTGGGCTAGCTTGAAAACGAAACTGCCCTCCCTGCTCACAAAGCCACAATAATAAAAAGAGGACTACTGTCTCTTCTCCTCATATGGGGCGGCCATCTTTGCCTAGTCTCTCTCTCGGGTGGATAGCCGGGGTTTACACTCATGTGTTTACACCATTTTCTGGATAGAATGTCTACCTTCTTATATGGCAATACTATATCTCTAGTTGTATTATGTTCACTAGTAACTCCGTCATGACTTCAAACAAAGTAGTTGTAAAGGGACAGCTGAAATTCCAGGAGCCTAGTCCCGACAGGTCGACGATTTCGAAGGGCTGGAAGAGGTCCCCCGCTACACGGTGGAGGAGGGCACTGGACATTCCAGGAGCCTAGTCCCGACAGCTCGACGACTTCGGAGGGCTTGAAGTGGTCCCCCGCTACACGGCGGAGGAGGGCACTGGACATCGAATGCTGTCTTATTTAAAGCGCTTTGATAACCTATTCGGTTCAAGTTATTGAAATGTGCAATGTAACTGATTCTATGTAAACTGCTGTGTTAACATGTAACGAAACTTCTGCTATGTAAAGCGCTCTGATAACCTAATCGGTTCAAGTTCGCGCTATAGAAAACTCTAAAAATAAAATAAATAAAATACCTGCGCGGAGTGTACTCCTTCCAGGCATCCGGCTTCCACAACTCCAGAAATTGTACAAACAGCGTAAGCTGCTCTTAATTGCCCAACTTCGTCTCTTACACATGAGCCATCGACAAAGAAAACTTCATCGGGGTCAGTCAGTGGCTCATCCACGATGTCGGGTCTCGGTTTGGTGCATAGTTCAGTCACATCAAGGCAGTCATGGTCTGTACATTCATCATCATCGATATCACTTGGGAGTGGCATCAAGGTAGCAGGATTCAAAACAGAGCATCTCTTGAGGGTCACGTTTTCTGCAGCAAGAATGACTTGCTCATAGCGCGTGAGCCTGCTATTGGTCAGATGCTGTGTTTTGGTCCTGGTCATCAACAGTTCAACAGAATGGGGCACGTATACCTCTAACGGGTGCCCCATTACGATGTTTTCACAGCGCTCAATACTGACACCTGTTGCAGCAACGGACTTGAGACATCCGGGCAACGCTGCGGCTACTGGGTCTAAAGTAGCCGAGAAATAGGCAACTGGTCTACGGGCATTCCCATGGATCTGGACCAACACAGACAAAGCACAACCCTCTCTTTCACAACAGTAAAGCAAGAATATTTTATCGTAATCAGGCATTCCCAGAGCAGGAGCACGACACAGGTCCTCTCTCAGCTGCAAGAACGCCATCAAACAGTCCTTGTCCCATAGTACCGGATCGCTCACCTCCTTGTGCGTCAGTTTTTGCAAGGGTTTTGCTTTCAGTGAAAAGTTCGCGATCCACTGTCGGCAATAGCCCACCATCCCTAGAAACATCCTGACTTCTCTCTGTGTTTTAGGCGCATTCATTTTCATGATCGCCTCTATCCTATCTGGGGACACTTTTCGTTTGCCTTTCTCGATTCTGTGCCCCAAGTACTGCACCTCTGTCAGGCAGTACTGCAATTTTCCCGGGGACACCTTGTGCCCATTCTCAGCTAGGTGATTTAGCAAGGCAATGGAGTCCTCCCTGCAAGCCTCCTCTGTTTCTGACGCCACAAGTAGGTCGTCTATGTACTGGACCAGAACTGACTTCTGGGGCAGCACTAGACTTTCAAGATTTTTCTTCAGAAGCTGGTTGAAGATCGATGGGCTCTCTGTATACCCCTGGGGGATACGACACCATGTTAGTACGCGACCTTCCAGCTTAAATGCGAAAAGAAAATGGCTCTCTTCGTCCAGAGGGATCGAAAAGAAAGCCTGGCAAAGATCTATCACAGTGAACCATTCGGCTTGACACGGTATCTGAAACAGTATCACTGATGGATTCGGTACCACTGGACAACATGAAACAACTATGTTATTAATCTTTCGGAGGTCCTGCACTATCCTGAATTTCCCATTTGGTTTCTGCAAACCCATTATCGGGGAGTTACATGGACTACCCACTATTTCCTTCAGTATTCCCTGCTTAATCATAGACTCGATCACGGGCTTTATACCTGCAATCGTTTCTGGAGTTAATTTATATTGGGGTGTTCTTGGAAACTCAGCATGCGGTTTCACTCCGATTTTCACTGGGTCCACCCCCTTGACCAGTCCAATCTCCTCCCCAGTGAAATCCCACACTTCTGGTGCCACGGTCTCTCTCAGATCCCAAGGAAGCTCATCCACGGTCAAAGTGGGATACAGCTCTACACATATTCTCGAATTTGCGACTTTGAAGTCAGCATCGTCGTCATTGGTCAATACCTCCACTCCCTGTGGTGTGCAGTATATTGTACAATTTAATTTGCACAAAAGGTCTCTTCCTAGCAGACATACTGGACTAGAATCGCAAACCACAAACTGATGCTCATCGCTGTATTTCCCTATTTTCACCTGTACTGGTTCGGTCAATGGGCTAGTTATTCTCCTGTTTGCGACCCCCACCACTTGTATTGTCTCCCCCGACATGGGCAAGCCTGGAACTGCGGCTGATCTGATCGTGGATCGAGTGGCTCCTGTGTCCACTAGGAATGTCGTGGGGCACCCTGCCACTTCGGCCTCAACATAGGGTCCCCTTTGGTCCACTTCTAAGGCTGCCCCGAGGGTACAGTCTTCCCTTTCCACTCTCTGTCCAGTCAGTGGATCAACGTAATAGCATTCCTCTCCTCCTACAAACAGGGGCATCTGTCTATATGTCTTTCCCATGGTCCCTACTCTGGGTGGCTGAGGGAACTGGGCTCGTGGAGGTGGGGTCCCCCCTTTGAGCACCTTTCCTGGGTATGGCGTTACCCCCCTTCCTGGAGTGCTTTGAACCTCTTCCTCCTCTACTTCTTGTTCTCCAATTTCCACGTTGTAGGGACACTCGCGTTTCCAATGCCCCACCTCGTTACACTGGTGGCACCGGGTCGTCTTTTTCAATGTGGCTATGTCTACCCTAGGTCTAAAGGTGGAATTCTCCTCATTGCCCTTGTTCTGACTATACTGTTTCTTTCCCCCAGTTCCTGTTCCCTGTTGCTGTTGCTGTTGTCCACCCTTGCCAGCTGACTGCATCTGCACCACCATCAATTTCTCCTTTAGCTTCTTTGCCTTTGAGTCAATCTCATCCCAGCAATATCTAGCATATCGCAGGATTTCGTCCAGCGGTTTACTTTGCCAACAAATCGAATGTTGCTGAATCATCAAACTAATATCCGGTCTTAGACCCAATACAAATTTAGACACAAACTGCCCTATGTCTTTTGGGTCCATTACGTCCAACCCGCTATACTGTTTAAACGCTTTCAGCAATCTCTCATAATATTCATGAACTGTTTCTTTGGGTTCCTGTCTAGTTCGATCTATTTTGACCCAGTCTATGTCCTGCATTGGCACCTTGTCTTTTAGCCACGTCATCACTCTCTCATATTTTACCATGACTGTCTCGGACGGGCCATTAGTCCGTGCATCTCTCTCTGGTTCTGCTGTGGGCCACTCGGCACTAACCTTACATGCGGTCCACAAATCTCCTGGTACCACAATGTCAAACAGGGTGTTCAGACCTATCCATAAGACCTTGGAGATTTTTACAAACCTCTCCACTTGCTTATACCACTCGACTGGGTTCTCCCTCAATTTGGGGAAGGAATTAGTAAAGGCTGCTAAATCCCCCCTACTCCATGGCACATGCACATAGTTCCCGTTTGCAACCTCACGCAAAGGGTATGCCTCTATTCTCTGCAATCCTCCTGGTGTCATACCAAGCATGCTTCTCCTGACGGTCCCTTTCTTGGACCACCTTTCTTCCCATTTATCTAGTGCCCTCCATGTCCTTATTCCTGTGATCAGTTCCCTTATGTGTGCTTTTAACCCTATTGTTCTTCTCTCATCCAAGTCTCGATCTGTATAATGTAGCCTGTCGTTACCCTGTAATGCTTTGGTCCTTGATAGGTCCACCATATATTTGCCTGCTAGTTCAACTAATTTCTCATGGATTGTTCTCGCCTTTCGAGTGATGTCCTTTGCCATGAACAGTATTTCATCCTGCTCATACATCTCCATTCTTTCTAGAGGCAAGGTACCATCCACCATATCATCCAGATCTGACTTTAAGCTGGTGACATCAAGTCTCTTGGCTTTTATCTCAGCTCGCAGTATGTCTTTCGAAGGGGGATCACTGGTCTCTCTACCATCCCAACTCCGAGTCCTACGCTTGGGCTCAGGAGAGTTAAGGAGAGTTCTCCCTTGTTCCCATCTCTCTAGGTCCCATGCTCGGCCATCCGATCTTGGAAGGTGATGGAACACGGGCCTGTTACCCCCAATCTTATTTTGTCCACTCTCTCTTTCTTCTCTCTCTCCACGGTAGGATTCCCTGCTATTCTCCCTCCGGTCGCCATTCTCTCTAGTGTCACTCAGTACCTGGTAAGATCCTTCTCGGTTCCCCATATCCCCTGGACTGCGTTCTTGTCTGTAATCACAGGGAGTATGGCGAGGCCTCTCGCAACTCCCACTCTGTTCACCATTGCCAGGCACATAGTGGGTACACTTAAAGCTGTCTCGGTACTCCTGCGTTCTCCTGTCTCCTTCACTGTGTATTGGGCGGGACACCCCCCCCCCCACACTCAGGGTTCCTGTTTTCCAGGTCTGGTCTACCTCCACTCCTGTCATGATGGGTGTCCCCCCTACTGTCCTGACCCCTCCCGTCCCACTCCGGACTGCTTTCATCAGCCCCGCAGTGAGTCCGGGTCCTGCTGTCCTGGCTTTCCCTTCCAGGTTCCGCAGCTATGATGCTCTTGTGAGCCTCTACTGCCTCGTCCCACTTCTTCATGTACTCATTTAACTCCTGGAAGGATGGCGGTCTTGCCCCCTTAGATCCATCGGCCATCTGGGGCCCCCTTGATCTCCTGTTGGATCTACAGCTGTGTGTACTGGGGTGCTCCAATCTCTCGGTCTGGGCAACTGACTTGAGGAAGTGATGGTATCATTCCTCCTTGCCATCTCTGCTCTCTCCCTGTCCCTTCGTACCTGTTCCTCCCCTCTCGCTCTCTCCGGGTCATAAATCGATACTATAGGGCCTATAGTCACAGGTACTTGCAGGGCATCTGGCAGTGCGTAGGATGTGGCACACTCCGTTTCTGGCACCCTTTGCACCACGAACCTTCCGACCACCTGTTGCACCGGACTAGGCTGGGACAGTTCTTTCTTTGCAGTGGGATCCCAATCAGTAATGGGAAGCGGTCCATACTCCCCTATGCTAGCCCCCCCTTCTCGACTTGGCTCATCTTTACCTGACTCTTTGTTGTACGGGGGTGGCCTATCTGTTAGTAACCTATTTATCAGGCTGTCCTCTGTCTCGCTCTCATCATCCTCTTCTAGTGGGCTTTTGTTTCCGGGCGCTTCTAACACTGGGCACAGTTTATTTACTTCAATGTTATGCACTCTCCATCTTTTAGCATCCGCATCCCATTTTGCATCCTGCACTGCTCTTACCGATCGTTTCACCCTCTCCTGTCGTCTATTCAGGTTCCTCTCGTGCGCTGCTCTAATCCAGGCATTGAGAGCTTCAAACTGGGTCGGTCTAGGCATGGGTCTCATTGAGGTCATAACTGCTTTTAATCGGTGTAACACCTCTAATCTGAACGTCCCGTACTTCGGAAACGTCAGTTCCTCATTTCCTTCTGTAATCTTACTCCACTCTGAGATCCACATTATTGTGTGTAGCCCCACATTCACCGCCATATAATAAGCCGGCATACCCTCCGGCGGGGCTTCTTCCCCTTCATAAGATCTCCGCCTCTCTCTTTTAAAAGCCGCTCTTAACCATTTAAAACATTTCATGATTACACGCACAATTTCCAGCCTCGCTATTCTGTTTCCTTCCTGATGACAATCCACCAATCCTAGCGCGGCTTTGCTAGCTGGCCTATCACAGCGCGGTCTTACTCGGGCCGGCCAATCCCAGCGCGGCACTTTTTGACGTCACTGGTCTCCGCTTCGCAGCAGCACCCCTCCTTTCTCAGCTCGTCTCCCGGTCATGCATGCGTCCCATTCATACACTGAAGAAAAAAAAAAATGACTACTTCCGACCAAGCGGTCACTTCTCTCGACTGTACGTCCACAGTCTATCTGTAATTGTCACCACAACTGACGAAATGTCTATCGTCTCTCTGATAGGTTGCTTACACACACAGTAACTTCCGACCAGCGTCCGTTACTCATGCACTCACTCTTCCGTTCCCCCTATCTCGGTCCTGCGGGCGATCAATGGTACCTCATGACCCCCTTCACACTGGTTGACAATTACTCTGGGTTTCCGATACACCCGAACCACTTAAGCTCTCCTTGAACTTAAGATTTCCACCGGTTGCGCGCGCTCACAACCTGTTCCACAGTCACTCTACAGGCATTCAACTCCGCCAGACATTACAACATAGATACAATACAAAAACACCGCAATCTAACACGCATGACCCTTTATACTCACTCTCGACCGATACTGCTGCTTTTCTGTCTCACATCATCCGGACCTTCTTCGGCGGGCGGTTCTTCTGATCATCGATCTCTAGGGGCCTTGGGGTAATCTAACCTGGCCTAGATCACCTTCCTCAAGAAGGCAACCATCCTCTATAGCTACCAACTGCGGGGGCGGGATTTTGATCGCTATCTTATCACCCTTGATCTAAACCCCGTTCTGGTCGACTGAACCTTTATTGCCTGTCATTGAGGGAAGAAAGTGCATCTCTTACCAGATTAGTTCAATCAATAATGGACCCAGCTCGGAAAGACCACAAACCACTTCTAGCTTTCAAAGGTTTATTATAAAGTCAGGATTAATTGCAGATACAGGCATCTCAAAATGAGATTCACAAGATATACGGGCCCAACTACATACATATGCTCTCTGAAAGCCCTCAGACGAGCAAAGAAAACTACAAGGACTAATTCCAAAATTAAAAGAGCTGCAAGCATGGACACGTATTGTGATCTCTCAGTCATTTACAGCCGGAATAAAGGTTTCAGGTTAGGCTGTCCCTACCCTGCTCTGGATGGTATCCCTACTTAACAGAATCCCAGCCTAACAAAAGGTGTCAGCGGTGAATGACTTCCAAGGAAGATCACCCACTCTTAGTCTCTAGGTGAAAACCTATGATCTCCAGTCATGACCCCTCTCTGCCTACCCATCTGCTCTCTAAAGGGTCCTCAGGCATCTGCTCTAACTCCACCCAGGGGTGCTGTCCCTAATACCAAACACACAATAACATTTGAGATGCCCCTCGTGAGACGCCCCTCACGTGGTGTTGCTACTGGCTTTTTCCATGATGTTCTTCATTCGGGCCTCGTGCGTTAGAGTTGACCTTGCTTCTCAGACTCTTCTCCGGGCCGCCGATACCCCTTAAACATTCCTGAATCCTCCTCCGTGTCTGTGCCAGTCTCCTGAACAACCCTCTATTCATTCGATGTATAATTGGATCCCCCCTCTCACTTGCAGACAGACATCTGCAGCTAGGATCCCAATTCCCATAAACTTTTAACAGAAGTTTGCAACATTATTTCTCGGCACAGACTAATACGTGTAAATCAGAGTCTTTTAAACATTTCAGGCCTACAACATTTCTCATAATGATTATTTTCTTCAAACCTTTCATTAATCAATATCAGGTTAATACTCTGCTTTAGGATTATGTAAACACATCTATAAAATATAAACCTATAGAAACAGAATTACTAAATAACATTAGTGCAATCCATATTAATGTAAGTGGACCCCTTTCCCAACTCTTTCAGCTCTGGCCATGAGGCCTATTCCGTTCTGTGCTTGCCATTCCTTCATTAGCAGCTACATAATATGGATCAGGATTAATCACTCCTAATAAGGTTATACATTTTCACACATTTCTGCATTAGTTCCACTTCTATATAAAATCCCTAGATTAACTACACATTTCAGAATATAGGTGAATATAATATCAGCACTCATGGCATTTCTCTCATGACTTGTGCTTACTACATGTAAGTATGGTGTACTCATACATTTTGGTCAGTTTGCGCTCTCTCAGAGCCTTGCCACCCATAGAACAATGACCCCCACATGCGATCTTCATCGGATCAGACCCGCATTGCCCCTTTCCCTCCATAGTAATCCTGACCCCCCTCCCCTCGGGCTCCGCCCACCCCTGCAGATTCCCCAGAATCAGGCCCCAATATCAAGAGACTTATATTGAACTGAGGGATACTTCAGTTGTCATCAGCTGCCTGAACCCCCTCTCCCACCATTCACCACAGACAAGTGTTTCCATCAAGTCTTTTATGTGACTTTGTTCACATTAATTTGTCTAAGTGTTTTTACACCTTTTTCTCTTACCTTGTTACATGATAAACTTACAATTTAATCTTTTACTTGTACTAGTGCAACAAATGACAAAGTACCTCTTCACCTGCCACGACCTTTGCCCTCGCCCGTATAGAACGTTTACAACCTTCGAGTTTTTGACACCTGCTCTTTCAAAGCCTTTGGCTTTTCAACACATGTAAATTAGGTTTGGTCTACAATCAACACTATACACCAAATTTGGTAGCCCCTTGGTTGCCTTGCCTGTTTCCTTCACTCACTCTCCGTTGTGTGACTTTAGCAAAAAAAGAATTTGGTGGCACATTATCAAGCCCCTTATCGGCGCTTTATTGGCACTTTTCTGCCGATAACGCAGCGATATTTGCATCGCCCTATGATCAAGACAGCGTTACGTCAATTAACGTGGCTTAAAGCCACGACAATTGACTTAACGCTGCCTTGGTAATAGGACCCCTTTCACAATAAATTCATCGTTGCGGTGGGCGTTCCGCCACAACACCCATTCACTCTGACACTGCCACCTATCACCAAGCTTGTTGATAATAGGTGGCAGCGCCTTGTGCAGCAAAACATGGAAAAAGCAAAACGCCTACGTTTCTTTATGTACGGGAAGGTGTACCTTCCTGTACATAAACAAACCTCTTTTTAAAAATGCCAATTTGTAACTTACCTGTGTGCTGCATAAAGCAGCACACATGTAAGTTGCAAAATAGCATTTAAGGTTTGTTTATGTGCAGGAAGGAACTCCTTCCTGAACATAAACAAACCTCCCTGCTCGCAGGCACCAAATTTGGTAGCCCCTTGGTTGCCTTGCCTGTTTCCTTCACTCACTCTCCGTTGTGTGACTTTAGCAAAAAAAGAATTTGGTGGCACATTATCAAGCCCCTTATCAGCGCTTTATTGGCACTTTTCTGCCGATAACGCAGCGATATTTGCATCGCCCTATGATCAAGACAGCGTTACGTCAATTAACGTGGCTTAAAGCCACGACAATTGACTTAACGCTGCCTTGGTAATAGGACCCCTTTCACAATAAATTCATCGTTGCGGTGGGCATTCCGCCACAACACCCATTCACTCTGACACTGCCACCTATCACCAAGCTTGTTGATAATAGGTGGCAGCGCCTTGTGCAGCAAAACATGGAAAAAGCAAAACGCCTACGTTTCTTTATGTACGGGAAGGTGTACCTTCCTGTACATAAACAAACCTCTTTTTAAAAATGCCAATTTGTAACTTACCTGTGTGCTGCATAAAGCAGCACACATGTAAGTTGCAAAATAGCATTTAAGGTTTGTTTATGTGCAGGAAGGAACTCCTTCCTGAACATAAACAAACCTCCCTGCTCGCAGGCACCCTTGCACTCTGGTACAAGTGTGCCTGCGCTGGCGATAAGTTGTTACCGCTATCACAGGGGAGAAACGCAAGGCTGCACTATATCCTTGGTAATATGGTGCAGCCTAGCGTTTCTGAAGTGGCGAAGCGAGGCGTTAAATCAAGATGGCTAACGCCTCTTTGTTGATAATATGCCCCTCGGTCACTTGCACTTCAGTTTTTACACAGTAAAGGAGAGAGTATGTAACCTTACGGCTAGAGCAGGCGACCTCGAAGCTGGTTCCAGTCTCGGCTACGACCCTAAAACCTCCTGTGTTTCTGGGCAAAGAACTTAGGGGCATATTATCAAGATAGGCATTAAAATTATCGCAGTTTTAGCGGCAGAAAACTTCCGCTAAAAAGGCGATAATGGGCTTGATAATATGCTCTATGGAATTCCAATTGAAGCCCATGTTAGATGTCCTTCATATTTAACATGGGCTTCAATTGGAATTCCATAGAGCACATTATCAAGCCCATTATTGCTGTTTTAGCTGCAGTTTTCTGCCGCTAAAATGGTAATCATTTTATCGCCTGTCTTGATAATATGCCCCTTAATCTCCCCGTGCCTAACAAAAAAAAAGGTACCTTGTTGATGCCAGATGTCTACATAATGTAAATATTAACAGAATCAACTATAAAGAAGCTCTTATGTGCTTTTTATTGTGGATACATCATGACGTTTCAGGCGGTTCCTTAACGCTGGTGGCAGCAGGTGGCAAAAACAGCAACAGCATTAACACAAGTGAGTGGGATGGATGCCAGCCGCATGTATCGCGTCTCTCCCAAGTGAGAAAGCGCCAGGCCACGTTTCCTCTTCATTATTTCTACAGCACTTGCTGTGGGTGAAGCCCTCCTCCGAGTTAGAGCCAGTAACCGCTGCAGAGGGAGATTACGCTGCTCACCTCAGATCACACAGCGAGTCAATGGGGAGCAGGTCTGTGGACTGAAGACAGCGCTTCAAACCTGCAGGCTCTCACCCCGGCATCACCTCTCCTCCCCGCGCCCGGCCGCAGCCGCCCAGCGCGCGATTGTTTTTATTGCGCGGAGAATGAATTTTGTCAGGACGGATAACACAGATAGCAAAAGGGTCAGCTTATGTGGGGATGAGGCCGGCTCTTTAGAAGCATTAGTGCTCCCAGAGGAGGCCAGGGAGAAGAGGAACAAAGCCTGAAGAATATGAAAAAGCAATCTCACAGACAAGAGATCTGTCTGCCTTATGAGCGCTGCTCTGCTCGGGGATGTCTGCAGCTTTTTCAGGTGCCAGAGCCTTTTCTAGACTCCAAACCCCTACTCCATGCACACCTGGGGCCTCATTTATGAGGCCGTACGTCACTTTTACGCCACCGGTGCGTCACTTTTTGTGACGCACCAGTGGCGTTAAAACTGCGCCTTGTTGCGTCATATTTACAAAGTAACGCATCTAGGTAGATGCGTCACTTTGTAAACCCCTGCACCACAGTATACCTGCGTCAGGTATAATGTATGCAAGGGGGGGCATTTTGACACAAAAAAAAGGTCAAGGAAGTGACGCAGTGAAATCTATAAGAATTCACTGCGTCACTTTTAGGACACAAATGCGTCAATTTCTAACGCCTGCCTCACAGCAGGCATAAGACTGACGCAGGCCCTTCACATGAGGCTTTCCCCATGTGAAAGGACTCACTGCTGGAGTTGGGTCACGTTTGTGACACACTTCAGCAATGCGTCACTTTTGCGCCATACAGATACATCAGAAATACTGACGTATCTGTAACTCCTTGCACCATGATACGTCATACTGTAAATATGACGCATCATTGGTGTGGCAAGGAGGGCGCAGTGAAAAGTGACGCATCACTGTTTTCACGCAGCGATGCGTCACTTTTCATAAATGAGGCCCCTGAAGTCTACAAACGTCAAAATCCCACATGCTAACATTTGACTAAACAATGTCCCCGCCCTCTGAGTGTCTTAATGCAAATTAGAACTTTGTAATGTTGGGAGCTTTACTGAAGACAATGAAGTGGGTCAGGGCTTTTATACGCCTTCTGCTCTAACTTATGACTGTCTTTCAGTTTTTTCCTTTTTTATTTAGAACATTCTGCCCTCAATGGGTGGAATATTCTAACAGCCTTTTTATTATTGCAGGCTTATATAGCGCTTAGCTGCCTATAGGTGGATAACTAAACAGCTCCAGGAGTGGTACTGGAATTATGCAGGTTTTAGGCAATTCAGCCTGAAATGGAGGATTAGAATAACCTAGTTGTTAGATTCCGACAAGGACGCCAAGGAGAACGTCGTTGAATGGATTCCGGGAGAGTGTTCCACAATTTGGGACCTCGTGCCGAGAAGGAGCTTTCGACTCGATTCGCTCTAGGAACTGTAAAAAGAGAGCGATTGCTTGAACGCAGGGTGTGGGAAGGATGGTGGGGGTGACAAGGTTTGCAGATACTGAGTCCCTGAGCAGAAGTGGATTTTATACGTTTAACACAGTGCCTTGAACTCAGTGCGCTTCTTCACTGTAAGCCAATTGATGTCATGTAGAAGGCGGGACATGGAAGAGTGTTTAGGGAGCCGGAACAACAGTCTGGCAGCGGAATTCTGAACCACCTGGAGGTGTCTGATCACAGTCTTATCAGCTCTCAGATATAGGATATTTCCATAATTCAGCCTGGACAGGACTGTGGCCTGTATGACAGTACTCTGGGCTGAGAAGGGAAGTACCCACAGGGCCTTTTGAGCCACCTCATGGTGACAGAGTTGAGGATTCTTACCTAGTACCATTACCTTGGTCTTGTTACTATTCAAATATAAGGAGTTCAAAAGCATTCAAGTGGAGGCATGGCTGCATATGTTCAAAAGCATAGGGATAAGGGAAGAACCCTGTAGGGCTCCACAGGAGGGCGGGTGTGTGCTAGATGTAACGTTTATAGAGAAAACCTGAAACATGCAGTCTGTCAGGAAGGAGGATAGCCAGGTCAAAGCAGTGCCGTGGACATGTACTTTTAAGATTTACATGTTCAGGTAGTGAAAGATTTCACTATGTGAGGCCTACCTCTCTCATAGGATAACATTGAGTAACCTTATTACATAGGAGCAAGTATAGCAGGTATGAATGTTGAATTCGTTCGCTAAAGAGTTATAATGTAAAACCCTTTTTAAATGATAAAGTTGGATTTTTAGTCACAGTTCTGGAAATGCCCCTTTTAGGAAGTTGGCATTTTTATGTCCTAACATTTTAGATCCTGCTGATTGTATCCTGTGTCATATGACTTGCTGTAGCCGACACTTGGCCTTTGTGTAATACTCCCAGACAATGAGACAACGTGGGGAATAGGGGTTGGCAGATGGGCAATCTCTAACCTGATAGGGAGTAGGAGCTGTCACCTACCCTTCTTAAACATCACAAAGGCTCTCTCCCTTAGCACAATCACAAAGGGTTACGCCCTAGTCTATTTTGCCCTAGACAAGCTGGGGGCAGGGCAGAGGGGCAGGAATTTCCAAACACCTCTGGGGATGGAACCCTCTAGAAACTTCTACGACATCATAACTGGCACCAAAGATAAATATTGGACCCTCAGACCTTACTCTGCAGATTACTTCTGGACTTGTCAACTCTGCCAGGGACAAAGGACTGCCATGCCAATCTGTGAAGTGACAGATAATCCCTAAATGGTGGTGGTGCCTGCTCAGGCACGGCTATTGGGACTTTGATGTTTCTGACAGCCTTTTCATGATGGCCTTTCTGAAATGGAAAGGCTTTTGAAAAGTGACTTTGAGAGTACCCTCTGCTATGAGGCCTGAGGGGACCTGTGGTGTCCCCCAAAATATCTATGCATCGTGTGAGCCATGCCACAAATCACGGATTTTCTAAAAGTGCATTTTTTCTATTGTGCCCTGAAGCACAAGCCGCAATAGAAAGAATATACGTTGTGACCACCGTGTAGGCGGACACATCATAACAGTGGTAGCAGGACCGCCGCCCATTTGTCGGGCGGTCCCGTTTCCATAAAGATGTCAGTCCGACCGACATTGCAATAGTCACCTTTGTGTATTGTACCGCCTGAGTGTGTGGATGAGTTTGACAAACCAATTACAGGATCTGAATATTTTTCTCTTAATGGGGAGAAATTGTCTCCACTCCTAAATTACTTCGAGGACACTTGGATTGGCCATTTGAGCAGATTGGATCATAGAAGGAAGCCAAGGTGTTCCATTGACTGGTATTACTATTACTCAACCTACCTGTAGAAGGTACAAAGACAAACGATGCCAAAGAGGGATGTCACAATTAATTTAACAAATCAATTGAAAGGTCTTACCCTAACTCTGATCATTTCTTGAAAATGTTGAAGAAAGAACAAAGTTTCCAAGAAATGGGTATCGCACAACCATTGTCAGGTATTATGAACTCTTGTGTCTCCAATAAAAGTAAAGAAATGTCTGAGAGACTGTTGGCTAAAATCCATCAATTTCCATTCTTATGAGCTTTACACTACCCAGACAATATTGCGTATATCTAGCTTAAAGTAGAACAGTAATTTTTAGCTCTCCGCTATCAAACACTGGCTGGAGTGAGAATAGTAAACTTTATTTCTCCGCTATCCAACACTTTCCCTACGGTTGCTATCCAATACTTCCTACTGTTGCACTCACTGGAGTGGGAATAGTAATTTTAACCCTCCACTATCCAACACTTAACCCTACTCATGTACGGACTGTAGTGGGAAATTTAAGTTTAAAGATTTTTAAATAGTTTAATGTTTTAATTTTTTAATCGGATGTTTTTTTAAATTAGATTTCATGTGTTATATATATAAATATATATATTTATTTATTTGTAAATTTTTATATAATTTTAAAAATATATAATACATTAAAATTAATAGTTTATTCTTTTAAATTAAATATATATATATAAAAAATATTATGTATGTGTTTTAACTTTGTTTGTTTGTTATATTTTTTAACATGTATATTAAGTATCATTTATTTATTTTTAAATTAATTTCATTATTTAATATATTTAATATTTATTATTTTATTTTATATATATATATCAAAATCGATACATTGAACAACTATATTTTTACATCAATATTTCTTTTCAATAGTTTTGTACTTACATGTTAAACTATAGGGAGTGGATATTTTTGCATTCAATATTTTTACCTCAATATTCTTTTCATCTATATTTTTGAGGTTAATGTTCTGTCAGTGAACCAAGGGTCTTGATACTTTCAGTTTGGAGAATAAATGAGTTGTGGCTGTGGATGATCTCTAATGAATTGTTACTCGTTTGAGTATGTGGATTCATTTTTGGGTTGCTTTCTTATAACTTTTCTTTTATTTGATTTTAAGAACTTTTCCTGTAACTAGTGCCTAAGCGACAGGAATTTATATGCCTGTCTTATGTGCATATGGCGTAATGGTGTGGATGGGTTAATGTGAATTAGTTTCATCTTCCATGTTCATGATGTGTGCTGCTTTGCCCATTGTTTGTTTACATGACATGGATTTTCAAGAGTTTTGCGTTTTATTTTATGTGCTTTTATGGCTTCTTTTTGTTACCAAAATAAAGTGATTAGATTGCTTGGTGCCTACCCAATAATACCTGGTAAAGCCACGCATTGTAATTACATGCATGGTAAAGGTATATGTGGAGTAATAACATGCTTGCTGAAGGCATATGCATGCTGTTAACTTCTTGGTTAATGAATTGCATTGTAAAGACTGCATTGTAATGGGTGTTCCCCTCCTCACAGTTTTCATGGATGGGATCTCGACACAAAAATTGAGACAGTGAGGAAGCCTCAGGATCCACAGTTGCCTCAAATGGCAGGGGATGCATGCATGGGGGCATAAGGTATGCCACCCTGTATGCATGCACCCCCAGTTCCACCACAGCATGGACCTCAATGTCCATGCCATGCTGGAACGAGCTGTGGCAGTCCCACAGCACTGCCTGTCTAAGGCTCACATACAAGCCTTTGAAAGTCATCGCCGTGAGATCGATGCTGCTGGTCCATCAGACCAGGAGAAAACTACTAGCGGCCGGCTGCAAGACTGCCCAAGTTGTAATCAGGCCCTAAGTAATTCACAGCAACATATTACTCACAACAATCTCTATCTCACACACCATCTAACTAAACATGGTGCCTCATCAACACACAGAATATCGCCAAAAGGTTATATTTATTATGAAACAAATACAACAATATTTGCATAGGTGAAAAAATTAATGTTTTTTTTCTTTATTTTTTGCCCTTACTTTGAAACAGGGTTGAATTGGTACTGAAAAGAGGACGGGTCACTCAAACAAAAGGGCCCCTATTAGCAAATCAGCTAGCTAAAAAAGCAGCTCACATTTGCAAATCGGGCACTTCTGAACTTGTGAATGTGTTTTATAAGGTATGGGAGACAGTATACATTTGTGCTTGCTGCAGGCAATATTTCAGGGTAAAATAACAGGGAAATCAACAGTAAAAACCAGCAGATCAGACCCAAATATGAAGTATTACAAAAAATATCATAGAGGGCTATACCTACCAATAGCCCAATCCCATTACCAAATAATCAGTCAGTTGGCAGTGAAGAAAATTTAATCATTTTATTAGGCAAAATAATCTATAGAGGAGCCTCTCCAACCCTCACCCTTCAGGTGCATGGAGAAGACAGTTGGCTCGCATTCAAACATGAGATTATATACTTTTCAGTTCACCACATATAATCACTGAAAATGGAAAAACACCAGTTGGCCCTCGAGCTCCAGGGAAGGACAATATATGGCACACATGATTAGTTTAAAGCTTAACTATTTATTACTGGGAAGGTCAGGAGGGGTGAATCCATTTTGTCTTGGTGCCCCGGAGTGTAATCGCGGCGCCTCCAGGAATGCGCTTATCGCACCCAAAGCCAGATGCGACCCTGAGTCCCAGAACAGTCAAGTAGACAGCATACGTTCAGCTGCTCCCAGTAATTCAGCTGAACTGGGGCTTGATAACTGCTGTAGAATAACACGTGATCACAGCCCATGTTCGAGCATAGGTACCAAAAATGGCGTCTGTATGGTTCTCGGCCTACTCTATTAGCAGTAAATATGCAAGGAGTGAATAAACGTTTTCCTCCCTGCAAATCCATATATATATATATATATATATATATATATATATATATATATCATGCAAAAAAATACATATAGATGCATCATGCTAACATAACATAGGTCTGATACTCCTTATGCAAGGGAAATCTATTTTTTATCTCTCAGAATGGCCGTTGTAGCATGATGTAGCTAACTAAAACAGCTCAATCTTCAAATATTCCCTCATCAATCTGCATTAAATCTTTGAGCTCCTGCTGAACTAACTGTGCCTTTACTGCTGCTGTGGATGGTCCAGCCACGGAGGAGGTGAGTTTAGTTGTGCAATAAGAGCAACATGCAGGTCCACATTGTACACAGAGGCAACACGTGAATATGGTACCAGCTATACATGCCAGCACTATCAGAATTTTCCATCCCCAAGTGGACAACAAACACTAGTACCAACTAGAGAGGGACCACGTACCAGTCTCTACATGTCTTTTGAAAGCCAAACGATGTAGCTACTGGATAGCCAAAAGATCGGAGGGGGCGGTGTCAGGGATATAAACACAGCAAGAACTGCTGATCACACGGCATGCTCCTCCTCGATCTGCCAAGATAACGTCTAAAACCATATGGTTTTGAAGCGTAACGAGTCTGGTCACTTGTAGCTCTAGGGTTAAATTAGTCAATACTCCTGTAGTAGTGTTAATTACCCCTTCAACTACTCTGGACAAATTCTGTACTTCCTTGCTGGTTATTATAGGCCCCCAAAAGGGAAACGCTCCTTTTACAATGTCTGTAAAATGCTGCAGTGGAGTATCTGTCTGATCTATATCGGTAGTATCTACCTCTCTTTTATTTCTCCTTACAAGCACACTTCGCCTATCTAAACGGTGCTGCTAAGCATTAAGGGCAAGGTGGACAGTTTGTCAATGACCTGAACAATTGCAATTAAGGTTAGAATTTGTTTGGGCCCTTGATATCAGGCCGTTCAAATTTCCCAGTTTTTTTATCTATACCGGTGGTGAAAACTGCCAGAGTGTTCAATAATGTTAGCTGAATCTCCATCTTTTCTGATTGAAATTGCAGTGCATTAATGGCCAGTTGAATTGTGTTTAGGAGAGAGGACCAAACGCCAGTGCTTTGTTCCTTCGTTGGCTCACTTTTATTAGAGCTGTTTTTAGTCTGTTCTATAAGGATCGGTTTGTTGAAGGGTACTTGAGGGCTAGGCACCCTCTGTTCTTGCACCACTTTGTGTTCTTTGTCTTGATCTTGTAGGTAGACTTCCAGTGTGTCCTCACAGTCATGAATGTCTAATTGTGACATAGTCACCCTCATTTCTCCTTTCTAATCTACAACTATTATCCATGGGTTCTCTGTTTCACCTCTTTGATGAGAGGGAAGGCTCCCTTGAGTATTTAACTTGAGGTTTTCTATTGATTTTTTTCTTCTTAATTCATTTCCCTGTTGAGGTTATTATTGTGATTGTTATAGTTGCCACTGTACCTACTGTTATTTGTGCTGATGATTTATCGTCACTTATTTGTTCATCAGCTGGAGACCTAGTGTGTTCTTTGATGGCGCTCTCTACAATACTAATATTGTTGAAGTGACCTCCATCCCTAGCATCATATTGTAGTATTGGTTCTAAAGTTTCTGAGGTTTCTAAGGGTTCTTGTGACATGTGATCTACTGGCGGGCTTCCTTGAGACCCGCCCTGTTGACTAGTTTTCGTCAGAGAGGATCCTTGGTTCCCAGACGTAACTAGAGTTGTTGTTCCAGTCGATCCTGTCATGGGCCCACTTCGTAGTTGAGGCTTAGTTTGGGATTGGTGATTCTCCTGATTCTCCTGGGATTGGGCCCTTTTGACGTCTCCAGATTCTACAGTTGAGACTGATGCGTATGGCTGTAAAGGTAACATCGGGGATTGTAGGCCTGTAAGGGCAGCATTACTTGAGTAGAGGGACAGCCCTATATTCTTTAGAAAGTGGAACTTTGTGTATATCTAGGGCTGGTTAGAACACATAGCGCTGACTGATCCCGTCCGTACTGCAGTCTCACTATGGTCCTGATCTGTAGTGATGAGTTCTGGTTCCGGGCTGTGCTGAGCACAGGGGGTTTGCTTTTTTTCTTTTCTCCGCTTTTGGCCTGGGCGGCATGGGCAGCATTGCTTCTCTTATTCTCCCTGATCTCATTCAGGTCTTTTGCCACTCTTGTGTGGTATCATGGCGAGGCTATTAAGGGACAGAGAAAGAGCAGGGCTCACTGAGGCTCACTGATAACATGTTAGACCGGAGGTTCAGAAAATGGCATCTGTATGGTACTCAGCCTACTCTATTAGCAGTAAATACGCAAGGAGTGAATAAACGTTTTCCTCCCTGCAAATGCATATATATATATATATATATATATATATATATATATATATACATATATATATATATATATATATATATATATACTCCTCCAATCCTGCTTTCAGTTAAAACAGGTCTGACACATGCTCGGGTTGCCAAACTGAATTTTATTGCCACCGGTGCACTGTTGCCAACGTTGCGATGTCCACTATTACAGCATCTGGCAGACGCGTTTCGGCGTGTGCCTCATCAGTGCCAGGTAAGTGCTGAATGTGTCATGATGATTCATTTCGCGGGGCTGGTGTTTGAATACACCGAGTGTTCTCATTGGCTGGGACTCATAGATGTAGAAAGCAGACAGGGAAAGTTCCTCCGATGATCAATGTCGCTGTAATCCCAACCACGAGACCTCGGCACAGTTTACCAAGTCCTGCAAGGTGAAGCAAACAAACCAAGCAGTCAGATTGTGGTACAGTGACCCATCTTCACACATGATAATGAATTTGTTGCTTCGCCTGCTCCTTTGAAATTGGAGGAACGAACGGGTGGAATATTATCACAGCCGGGCATTCCTTTAAGCAGACAGCCTGCCTGCTCCCTCTCCCCAGTACCTCAAAGACACTTCAGGCTGGGGGGGCGCCGCATTGTGCCTTCTAAGCACTCAAAGTCAAAGGATTGTCGGTTATGTTGCGGTGCTCCTGAACGAGGGGCGTGTAAGATATTGTGGAGCCGACCTCCGCCTCACAAACTCCTCCAATCCTGCTTTCGGTTAAAACAGGTTTAACACATGCTCGGGTTGCCAAACTGAATTTTATTGCCACCGGTGCACTTTTGCCAATGTCGCGATGTCCACTATTACAGCATCTGGCAGACGCGTTTCGGCGTGTGCCTCATCAGTGCCAGGTAAGTGCTGAATGTGTCATGATGATTCATTTCGCGGGACTGCTGTTTGAATACACCGAGTGTTCTCATTGGCTGGAACTCATAGATGTAGAAAGCAGACAGGGAAAGTTCCTCCGATGATCAATGTCGCTGTAATCCCAACCACGAGACCTCGGGCACAGTACACCAAGTCCTGCAATGTGGAACAAACAAACCAAGCAGTGAGATTGTGGTACAGTGACCCATCTTCACACATGATAATGCATTTGTTGCTTCGCCTGCTCCTTTGAAATTGCAGGAACGAACGGGTGGAATATTATCACAGCCGGGCATTCCTTTAAGCAGACAGCCTGCCTGCTCCCTCTCCCCAGTACCTCCAGGACACTTCAGGCTAGAGGGTGCCGCAATGTGCCTTCTAAGCACTCAAAGTCAAAGGTGTGTCGGTTATGTTGCAGTGCTCCTGAACGAGGGGCGTGTCAGATATTGCGAAGCCGACCTCCGCCTCACATACTCCTCCAATCCTGCTTTCAGTTAAAACAGGTCTGACACATGCTCGGGTTGCCAAACTGAATTTTATTGCCACCGGTGCACTTTTGCCAACGTCACGATGTCCACTATTACAGCATCTGGCAGACGCGTTTCGGCGTGTGCCTCATCAGTACCAGGTAAGTGCTGAATGTGTCATAATGATTCATTTCGCGGGGCTGCTGTTTGAATACACTGAGTGTTCTCATTGGCTGGGACTCATAGATGTAGAAAGCAGATAGGGAAAGTTCCTCCGATGATCAATGTCGCTGTAATCCCAACCACGAGACCTCGGGCACAGTACACCAAGTCCTGCAATGTGGAACAAACAAACCAAGCAGTCAGAATGTGGTATAGTGATCCATCTTCACACATGATAATGCATTTGTTGCTTCGCCTGCTCCTTTGAAGTTGCATATAGATGCATCATGCTAACATAATATAGGTCCGATACTCCTTATGCAAGGGAAATCTATTTTTTATCTTTCAAATACATACCTACAAACAGCCAAAAATATCCCATACATTGACAAGTGCAGCCCTTAATTTGATCTCATGGTTGGAGGTGAGGGCAACCCTCATTCTTTTCTTACGGACCAAGACTTATTTTTCACTATCAGACTTTGATTCATACCAAGAAAGAGACAGCAGAACAGGGGAAGGGAGGAAGAGAAAGACAGGGAAACAGTAACAGTCAGAGAAAGAGGGGATGATAGAGAAGCAGAAAGAGCGAGATGGAAACCCTCACGGGTGATAAGTAGCGCTTTACAAATACTGATTGATTGATTGACTGATTGATAAAGCGTCAGAGCTTCTATGGTGGTAGATGAAGGAGGCATGATTTGGAATTAGGACACGACACAGTTGAGGTTCCGCATCCAGGACCTTTCAGCGGCATCAGCCGTAGGTTCCTGAAGAAGAATTTGGGCCCAAAATCTTTTAATTTTACAAATTAGGCACTGGAAATGCCAGGCCAAATTCCCATGATGCCTTCAGAGTGGAGTATTGATAATGCATTCTCCTCCCTGGCATGAGGGTCCTGGAAAGCCAACTACCAGTTGCCATGGCATCATATTGTTTCCTGGGAGTGAGGGCACACACCCGACATGTCTCCACCGCTTGGGATGGTCTCCAGCGACCGTCTATTGTTGGAGACATGTTTCTGGAAAACATTTCACTTCTTGGTAATTAGCGCTGCGCCACAGTAGTGTGTACATCTATTCTGGCACTGTCGAACTGCTATATTGGCCAGCTTGAAACGGCCTTCAAACCATGTTCTTGCTCAGAAAAGTTTGAAAAGTGCTTTTGCCTTAGTCATGAGGGGGTCTGCTGTTTTGCGAGGGTGGAGGTGCACACATGTCAATTTTTACAGCCTTGCATGCCAATATCGAAACTATTGTGCATTCTGCCTCTGCGAATCATTCTTTTGCTCACATTCAAATATATCAATTTGCCACAGTCATTTCGAATTACAGCTATCTGACTGATATCTTCCTGTTCCTAAAAGTAATAATGAGGCTACATTCATTTTCAATTAGAAAAGTAACTGGATGTGTATTGGCGGGTCGAGGAAAACAAAAAAATCTCTAATGAGAAGCAACTCGGCGCCAGAAATCTCTGAAACGCAAACCATCTGCGTTCCTAATACACTTGCTTCTTATTATGAGTCCCAGAAAGCAATTAGGGACACATGTTAGCTGCTGCCTTAGCGCACTTGTTGGCATTCCTCTGTTCTGTTTCTGAAAGGCAGTGGTGTCTAAAACAGATATCAAGCCGCAGTCAGGCTTACATCTCGGCAGAAGCTTGTTTTCATGCAGAGAGACATATGGGAGGGAATTCAGTTCAGACCGTGATACAATATCCGCCGGACGTTCAGGTACGTCTTGTAGGTCTGACATTGGGGGCGGGAATTTACTATAATTTTGCGCAACGTGATGCAGCATACATATGTACATATAAGAGTTATTCGATTTTTAGATGAAAATCCTAAACGTATACATGGGAAAAAATATATCTAACAATACAGTGCAAAATAATACATAAGATAAAACCATCATTAAAATGATTGCACAGTGTTAGACCTGGCATCATTGGCGTAGTTCTCCCTTCCTCTCTCCTCTCCCTATACTTTATATTGGCTGGATTTAGATGTTCTGGCCGCAGTGCCACTGCTACTAAGTGACACAACGCGAATGCCCCCTGTATATAAATCGGTGTGGCCTGTTTCAATAGTGAGTTACCCTCCATTTCACTGTCGCTACTGCAAAACAAGCCCTTCTCATAGGCCAAGATGGGCCAGTTAAAGATTGCTTTCTACCCTCTTATCGGGCCCTAGGAACCCGATAGCAAGTTTGGTAGGTATATGTTCAAGACAATGAGGGACACCTTTTAGTGAGGACCGTTTATATCTTACATGTGTAGAAATACCTTTCCTAAAAACATGGTAGTTTCTTGCCTAAGCTTTACTGTAGGCTGTTGCGCATATGTGTATTGGCCGTCTGGTTTTGGAGCAGCAGGGCCAGCTGGGTCAGACCTGGCTGGAGAGAGAGGTCGGTATTCAGAGCATGGGGAGGGGTGACTCTTTGATCCGAGCAGGGCCGTGCCAAGGTGAATGATGGCTCTACCTCCCACTAGATGTCTGATAGCAGACCCCTCATTCTGAAAGGGCAAGATGTCGCCTCATAAACCAAGTGCTCCTCAACCCCACCGAACTGGTTCTGTCCAGATTCAGTGATTTGCAGCCTTAGAGAACAAAAACTTCTTTAGGTATAAAATGCTGCATTGGAACTTTGGCCAAGTGTGTTTCGTCTGGATGTCAAGACGAAACTCTGTCCAAGTAAACAGAGGAAAGAACTTTGCAACTTTCATCAAGATTGCCGAAGAAACTACCAGAGGGCCTGTAATCGAGAGCGCCTCCTGCAGAAGTCTCAGGGACATTAGACTTCACCCCGTCAGCCGTCAGCATTCCTGTGCGAGGCGTGCTGCTTGCAAGTGAGGCCTAAGTCGAGTATTCCGGAACCTCTAATTCTACTTCGGGGGCCGCGGACTGGGCACTTCTGAACTTTTGCTAAACCTGTACGGGCTGCTGCAGCTAAGAGAGAGCTGCAGCCGCTGAGATCCCGCCTGAATCGAAATTGAGACTTTCTAAACTTCTGCGGAACCTGTGCGGGCCGCTGCAGCTAAGAGAGAGCTACCACCGCTGAGCATCCAACCTGACTCTGAACCTTTGAATCTCCTTGCCAACCAGTGTGGGCCACTGCAGCTAAAGAGAGAACTGCCGCCGCTGAGAGCCAGCCCAAATCTGTACCTTCAACCCATTTGCTGGATCCGTGTGGGCCGCTGCAACTGAGAGAGAGCTGCTGCCGCTGCGGGCCCGCCGGAATCTTCACCTTCGGACCTTCTGCTGGATCTGTGTGGGCCACCACAGCTAAGAGACAGCTGTAGCCGATGAGTGCCCACACCATTTGCTACTTTGCATCATCGTGGATTTCTCCCGTGGGCTGCCGCGGCCAAGAGAGAGCTGTAGCCACTAAATGCCCACACCCTTTCCTACTTTGCTTCTTCGTGGACCTGTCCTGTGGTCCGCCGCAGCTAAGAGAGAGCTGTAGACACTGAGTCCTCACACCCTTTCCTACTTTGCATCATTGTTGATTTGTCCCGGGGCAGCCGCAGCCAAGAAAGAGCTGTAGCCACTGAGTGTCCACACCATTTGCTACTTTGCTTCATCGTGGATCTGTCCCATGGGCTGCCGCAGCTAAGAGAGAGCTGTAGCCGCTGAGTGCCAAAACCCTTTGCTACTGGGCATCATCGTGAATTTGCCGTGTGGGCTGCCGCAGCCAAGAGAGAGCTGTAGCTGCTGAGCACTCACACCCTGTGATAATTTGCCCTACGGGCGGCTGCAGCTAAGAGAGAGCTGTGACCGCTGAGTGCCTGCCCTACTGTCAACTTTGCATCCTCGTCATTTGCTCCACGTGGCCGCTGAGCGCTCGTACCGTTGACCACTTTGCATCCTTGGGAATTGCTCTGTGGACCACCGCAGTTAAGAGAGGGCTGCTTCCGCTGTTAGCCCACCACAGAGGTGCACACTGAGAGCTGTCACCGCCAGTCCAGGCTGCCACAGCTGCGTGCTGCTGCTGCTGAGCGCCCGCCTGTCCCTGGGTGCCCAAACCACTGTGAGCGCAGCCTGCGGACTTCAGCCCCAGAGAATTGTGGTCTCTGGGAGTCCGCCAGTCTTCCAGAAGCTCTGTGCTGTAGTCCCTCCCAACGACAGGTATCTGGTGCACCCTGGGCAGCGTATGTCCCGGCCCTAAACTCAGTAAGTGTCACGCTTTGGGGGAATACGTTGTTGTTTCCTTAAATCCCTACCGGTAGATGTGAATTGCAGTTGTTGAAACGCTTTGAGAGTTTTGAGTTAAACTGTTAGATAAAGATAATATTTTTCTATATCTACCTGAGTAGTGTCCTTTTGAGGTGTCATTACTGCTTGATTGTACTTGGTCATAAACGCTTCACACACTGCCCCTGAGATAGGCCTAACTGCTCGTGATACGTTACCACAGGGTTGAGAAGGGGTTATCAAAGGGGGTAGCCCACTTGCCCTGACTTAGGAAGAAGGGTCCCTATTTGGACATTGGTACCAGCCAGGGCCAACTAGAGACCCCCATTTCTAACACATAGCGACCAAAGGAAAAAGAATAGCAGCATCTCAAGGAATACATATTCACAAAGCATTTAAAAAATGAATGTACAGAAGATGAAAAAGATGCCTCCAACCAGAAAAGAAGTTAAAATGTGGAGCTTAAAACAGTGGCTAAAAACTATGACACATAGGAGCACATTTTGGGAGACGTCAAGAGCTGCGGATAAAGGCACGCAAGTCACACCAGTGTTAACTTTGTAAATAACAAGATCGGCCATATACATTTTTGGCGGAGAGAGGTACATCTAGAGCAGATAACAACAACATGCCTGGTGTCACATATCAAGGCCTCCTCACACTCACATGCCGGTAAGTCACTTTTTTTTATACCAAACACCATTTGGGAACATCAATTGATGGAATATGCCCAACCTGAAGTTGGTCAACAACCGACAATGGTGATTACACATCTCCATAATAAGATGGGGCTCAGTACCCATCACTGACGTCACAGCCCCATAAAGGACTGCTTGGTTGATGCAGAAGCCTCCCATTCTGTTGCCACCCTAAGAGAGAACGCCTGTCTCACCTAAGCAAGATCTCCTTTAATCATGAGAATGGGGTCGTAAAATGGTGAAGCTCTCCCTAGGTCTTTGAAATTAGACATGATGTAGTGCAGACATGGTAGCTGAAGATTATCATCCAGGCTCATACAATCATTGATGATTAGTCTGTAAAGCTTTAGCACCTCCTTGAGCCAGAGTAGAAGAGGTTGGGGGCATATGAAGTTGAATGTATAAAAATTGCCAAGTTCTTCATGTACGATGTCTGATGGAGTTCCCTTCACAACCCCTAAAGGGCCCCTCAAAATCCTGTTTTACACTACCTGAATCGAGACGATGAAGGCATACCCTCAGATTTCACACCCAAAGGAGGCTGTAGGGATACATGTTGCTTTATATACCTCTAACAGTGTATTGTATTAGTACTACCCTAATTGACACAAAAAATCATTAAGGCTACATATTCCTCTTTTAAGATTTACCGTGTTTTTCTCTATTTAAGGATTCCAACCAAGTCCAGTGTCCAATAAAATGCCCAGATAACAAAATGATCCACCTTGCTTATTTTCTGTCCTCAGGTCTGGAAACTAGGGGCCTCATTTACAAAAAAATAATGTAGGACGGCGGCGCAAGCCATTTTGCTGCCTCAATCTGCATCATTTAAAATCATAGCGATGCATTGTATTAAGAACAATTCAATGCATCTGTGTGCTTTCCCCTGTGGTAGCGGAAAATTGGCTTCCAAGCGTCACCTAACGCACGCTTGCATCATGTTGCAAGGGTGCCTGTGTTGCGAGGAGGATTGTTTTTGTGTAGGAAGGGACATCTTCCTGCACAAACACCTTAATTGATGGCATTTTTCCAGTCGCGGGGAGAGTCACTGTATTAGTCAGATGATATGGAATACAAGTCCCACAGTCCTGGCCACCACTCGCATCTGGACACAATTTCAAGAAGGCTGTTACAGCGCACCTAGTCCAGCAGGGCGCTGGTGGACATGCCCAGACAATGCCAGGCCAAAGGCAGGCCCATCGGTGCCCCTCCATGACTGCACAAGGCTGGAATAGCCCCACTCAAAAACCTATTTTTTTCCTAGTGCGGTGAGTGACATTTTACAAATTAGTTGGGACCAACACTGTAGCCTGGTGCTAGACTGATTGGTACACCTGCCATAAACACCGGGACTTTAGTGACTCACGGACTTTGTGTTTTTATGTGACATTAAGATCCTGAAGGCTTTCCAATCCCTAGAATATGTCTAGTAAGTTGTTGCAAGAAAGTGAACTATTAATTGCAGTAGATGATCCGGGTGATAGATTCTAAATTGGGACAATGGGCCTGAATATGACAGCAGGTGGTCGTGCCACCGCCCTCTATCGTGGCAGTCAAGAGAACGCCCAACAAGGAGGTGGCAGTCCGACTATTACATTATAATGCAACTTCTGGGCTGGTGGTTGCAAAGTGCTCCTTGTTACGGTGGCATGTGCTGTGGCACACGAAAGATGCCGGAGCACATCTGCCATGAGAAAGAGCACTTCCTGCCTGTCCATGGACTGTGTGCCATGCACGATGTGGTGCATGGCACACAGTGCATGGAGGTGCATGTGGGCACTACATGTGCCCCCAGGGCCACATACAGTGGACAAAGATGTTTGAGGCCCCCAAACCCCAAAACCATTTCTGACAGCTTTTTCATGACACTCTTCCCACCATGAAATAACTGTTGGAAAGGGTTATCATAATCCCAATGGCGGGGCCTGCCTCAGCACTGATGCCACTCTGGACTACGATTTGACCGCTGCCCCATCGGGATTACTGATCCTGGCGGAGGTGGAGGTCATCCCCCGGATTGCTGTGGGTCTGGCTGTTGGTATTGTTATCCGGCGGTCAGACGAAAGGGCTGTTGGCAGTACGACCTACACCGGCAGGCTGGGAGATGGCAGTCCACCCACTTACCTAATCAGGCCCTAAGTCTTTCAAATCAATGTCTAAATCCTCCAGCAGGGCAAGGTTGCAGGCTATATCTGAGGAAGACCCCTCACGTTGGTTAGCCATTGGACATGGTCTTGCTGAAGCCATTTTGGTGGGAAAAACTCTGAATAGAAACATTTTATACCAAGGGAAGACCCTTTGTCAGCCTCATGAGATGTGGCTGTGTCGGGGGAGGTCCAAGACAAGTCGTGCTGAGGCGTTCTGGATGCCCTGGAGTGTTTTCTGTAGTTTGGCGATGGTCACAGCGTAGAGGGCGTTCCCGTAGTCCAGACGGCTGGTGAAGAGGGCCTGGGTGACCGCTTTCCTGGTTCCAGTGGGGATCCAGCGGAAGATCTTACGGATTATGCGGAGCGTGTTGAAGCAGGAGGAGGTAACAGCATTAACTTGCTTGGCCATCGTGAGGGAGGAGTCAAGGATGAAGCCCAGGTTGCGTGCGTGGTCCGTAGGCTTGGGTGGGGGGCTCAGAGCAGGGGGCCACCAGGAGTCGTCCCAGGTGGAGATGGATGGGCCGAGGATGAGGACTTCTGTCTTGTCTGAGTTCAGTTTCAGACGGCTGAGCTTCATCCAGTCTGCGATGTCTTTCATTCCGTCCTGGAAGCTGGCTCTGGTGGAGGTGGGGTCATTGGTGAGGGAGAGGATCAGTTGGGTATCGTCGGCGTAGGAGATGATGTTGAGGTTGTGCTTGCGTGCTCAACAGGCTCACGGTGCGGCTTGCACATAAGGTATTTATTTCACCCCACCCGCCTGCTCACATTTTCTAAGCTATATCCTTTGTTCAAAATGGCTGGGGCCATAAAACTGTAGCAATAAATCCCCCTCATGCCTCTGATGTCCACGAGGCTCCCAGCTCAACTCCTCCACACAAGACTACCAGAAGTAGAGATAAGCCTCCTTCCCATCATGCTATGAACAGTGTTTGCTCTAATGGAAAGTGAAACTGCCCTTCCCTATGCTCAAAATAATCGCAGCAGACAGAGGACTAACTCCCCTATCTCTCATAACGGTTCGGCCATCTTAGACTGTCTATCCTGGGCGACCATCATGGACTAGTCATTCCTCAGGACTGAGTGTCTGCCTTTCTACAGTGGTATTATATGTTACTATACTATATGTTATGATTTTATATGTTTACAGTGGTATTTTACTTACGACCATCATGAACTAGTCATTCCTCAGGACTGAGTGTCTGCCTTTCTACAGTGGTATTATATGTTACTTTACTATATGTTATTATATTATATGTTTACAGTGGTATTTTATCTACAGGGGCATTATATTTCTAGTTGAATCTTGCACATCTCACTCTTTCCTCACCTGTAATGCACCGATGTAACCCCATATATTTACATCATATGTTTACAAGCCAGACGAAGATAGGGTGTCTGCCTTTTACAGTGGTTTTATATGTCTATATTCCTAATTGTTTCCTGCACATTCCACTTTTTCTTCACCTGTATGCACCGTTTGCTACCTCATATATTTTGGCTGCTCACTAAGGTCACTTTTGGTCACATATGTCTATATTCCAAATTGTATCCTGCACATTCCACTTCTTCTTCACCTGTAGGCAACAATTGCTACCTCATATATTTTGGCTGCTCACTAGGGGCACTTCTGGCCTCATATAATTTTTGGCTGCAACTGTATTTTGGCTATTGACTCATGTACCTCATTTGTTATTGATTACTCACTATTTGACTACTATTTGACACTATTTGACTACTCAGTATTTTGGCTACGGACTCATGTACCTCATTTATTACTGACTACTCACTATGTTATACAACATATAACTTCTGCTGCAGCACTATCTTGTTACTGATCCATGTACCTCATCGATTTTTGACCACTCTTTTTTTTTGGGACTAATTACTATTGTCACTTGTGATTCAGGTATTTTACTGTCTGCATCGGTCATCCATGCTAGTATATCGTCAGTACTATAACTACATTATACTCTGTATACGTTTGCTACCGACACCGACTTCACTTTTTACTCCTGTAATGCACCGACTAATTGCTCACATAGAACCCGTTACATTTATGTAACCTGCTCCCACTCCTAGTTTTATTCCTGTATGCACCCATTCTCACTGTCTATTTTTGGTTTGCACACAATGCTACCTCTATATTTTGGTTATCTTGTCACTCACTAGTGTCTCACGGGTACCACGCAACCTACTGCCTGCATTTTGCTTTGCACAGATTGCTACCTTTATATGTTGGCTATTTTTGCTACTCACTATTGTCAAGTGTGTACCATGTAACTTATTGACTGCATTGTTCTTTGCACATTGCTACCTCTATTTGTTGGCTATTTTTGCTACTCACTATTGTCAAGTGTGTACCATGTAACTTACTGACTGCATTGTTCTTTGCACATGTGTATCACTATTGTCCACCTTCCCACACCTACTTTTAACCCCACACCCACCTATACCGCCATCCCATCATGGAGCCCATCGGCAAGCACACATATAAAATCAACTACCCACCCGCACTCACCAAAAAAGCCGCTAAACGCTTTAAACACAACTTCCTGAGGTCCCACCCTGAAACCCCCTTTGTTGACACCTACTTCTCTCCGGTCAATGGATCCCTGAACATCGATATCATCTTCCACACCTCTCGCAGAGCTCAATGGAGAAAAACGTTCCTCACCCTACTCACTGTCTCCACCACCAGGAAATCCGCGCATGGCTGAACTCTCTCCATCACACCATCCCAACTCTTCCTAGGCAGAACCACCATTACGACCTACAATAACGGGATTGTCCTAATTCAATCCACAGACAGGAACTTGGAACTACTAGACAACCTGTTCCCCACTTTCAAAGAGAACCTCTCCAACCATCGGACTTCCACTCACATCCCCTCCAGTAACATCACCCCGGACTTCACAGCCCCCACCGATAACGCTTCTAACCTAGCTCAGCACCAGAACGACATGCACATCACCACTTCCCCCACCACACCAGTCGATCACCCACCGGCTGTAACCACCCCACACTTCGCGATCACAGACACAATTAGCTCCCCATCTTACACCAGTTGCCCCCACACCTCCGTCCCGGGGACCCCACCCATAACACTCCCACTCCTCCTCTCCCCCCTGATATCACAGACCCCGCCCACAACCCCCCTAACCTAGCTCAGCGCCAGAACGACACACATAGCGACAATTCCCACACTCTGTCCCCCCCTTCTCTCAGCCCCCACTCCCACACGCTAACTAACCATGCAGACCACATCACCTCTACTATCTTAACTCCCCCTCCCCATGACAGGACCATCTCCAACCCTCGCTCCCCCCCCACTCTCAGCCCTCACTACCCCTCAGGCTCCCCCATCACCACCATCATACACTCCACTTCCACCCCGCTCTCTCCGCCTACCACGAATTCCCTCCTCTACGCCACCAATCTCCTCCATATTCCATCCACTCGCATCGCCCCCTTACCCCCCCTCCTCCCTAACACCAACCCGTACGATGACATCATGGAGCCCTGCATGAACACCAACCCTCCACCCCACCCGCACGATAAGTCCCAGGTCAGCCACCCACCCACCCCCAGCACAAACACTTATCCCACGCTGGACAAGATTATGGCCTCCCTCCTACAACTCAAAGAAGAAATTCACACCATCAAAGAAGACATGCACACCATAAAAGAGCTACTCACCACACCCCCTAGACTCACCTCACTCACCACCACCCCCCCTCTCAACTTGCTCTCCGCCCGTCCTGACGATGAGCCTAAGCTACGTCTCTCACACAGGACCGCGATCCATGCCCACAATCGCAACAACCGCACCCGCTGTTCTCACTGGACCGCGATCCCTGCCCACAATCGCAACAACCTCCCCCGTCGCACATGCAACCCTCTTTCAGATCTCAACACTCTCTCCCTCCTCCGCTCCTACGACCCTGCACCCCTAAACCTCACAACCACCTCGACCTCGCACCACTCCATTCCCACATTACTCTCAAATCCCCATAGACCCTCCACTCTAAACAACAGAATATCCGTCCCGAATAACCTTAGAAAAGTCCCCCTCTCTCTAGTTCCCTCTTCCTCCCCTGACACACCCCGTCTCAAATGCACTCTCCTAAACTGTAGGTCGGCTTCTAGACACTCCTCCGCCATTGCTGAGCTCATCCTATCATTGGACCTTGACCTAATCTTCCTGACTGAAACCTGGCTAACTGAATCTTCTTCACCTATAATGGACATTCTGGTTCCCCCCAACTACCACATTATTAGGCTTGACAGGTCTGGCAAGATAGGCGGCGGAATCGCATGCATATACAGGAACAGCCTTTCTGTTCTGAAAGTCTCAGCGCCTTCCCTACCCTCTCCAACTTGCTATGAATACATCTGCCTCGATATCATCAGTGATGGCAAACCGATATGCTCTCTTCATGGCATTTACCACCCTCCTAGAGACAACCTCCTCTTTGCCCAACAAATGATGGACTTGATTTCAACCAATGCCGGACGACAGATCACCCAAATATACCTTGGTGACTTCAACCTCCATTGGAACGATCTTAATGATGCGGTGGTTAATAGTCTCAAAAGCTTCCTCAGCGCCCTGGATCTCACACAATTATGCAACAGCCCGACCCACGAGAAAGGTTCTATCCTCGACCTTATCATCGCCAGAAAGGACACTGCTCAACTTGAGTCTATCCAACCCTGTGACTGGTCAGACCATCACACTGTCACATTCCACATCAATGAAAAAGTCAAACTCAACCCGGTTCAACCCTCCAGACCTAAAGTCTGGAAAAGAGACCTGAAAAAACTCAACCCAGTCTCCTTACCCCCGAACAGACGCAACATCCTACTCCCGCCCACGGGCGCTACAGATGTACAATCCCTGACTGACCACTATCTCAACGCCATGACCTCAATAATTAATGAGGCTGCTCCTATGCAGCTAAAAAGAGTCTCCGCTAAAATCTCCAATCCATGGTACGACGGGAGTCTCAATGAAGATAGACAAGCCATGCGAATGGCAGAGCGCACCTGGAGGGCAGCTCCCTCTCCACTGCACCTGAAAACCCTGAAGAAAAAGAGAAACGCCTACTTCAGCAAAATAAAGCGCTCAAAAGCAAACTTCTTCAGCCTTCAGCTCGACCAAGCAAAAAACCACCCAAGAAAACTGTTTGAGTTAATCAGAACACAAACCAAGGAACAACCCCAACCTCTCAGTACCTTGCACGAAGCACCCTCCTGTGAAGACTTCGCCGCTTTCTTTACCCAAAAAACTGACAACATAAAGAGTGATCTTCGCGCTGACGCAAGACTCCACACCACACTCAACTGCATAACACCCACTGGACCCAAAAACAATGCTACATGGTCAACCTTTGAAACCTACTCCGAAGAAGAAATAGGCAAACTGCTCAGCACCCTGAAACCTTCCAATCACCTCACGGATCCCCTCCCTGCTAACGCTGTCAAAGATTTCACCCCACTACTCCTTCCACTCTGGACTAAGATTAACAACAGCTCGCTCCAAGAAGGAACCATCCCTGACTCCCTTAAAGTTCGACAAGTCACACCTCTGCTAAAGAAACCTACTGCCGACCCATCCGACCTAAACAACTACCGTTCCATTACCAATATTTCCACTCTCGCCAAATTATTGGAAAAATGCGCTCAACTACAACTGACTAAACACATTGATCTGTTTGATCTCCTCAACCTTCATCAATCAGGCTTCCGAGTAGGTCACAGCACCGAAACTGCTATGACTCACATAATCGACGACGTCCTTCAAATCCTAGATCAAGGGGATACCTGCCTCCTCATCCTTCTTGATCTCTCTTCAGCGTTCGACACTGTTAAACATGAGAAATTACTCGATCTGTTGAACACAAGAATGGGTCTTTCCGGGACTGTTCTCAAGTGGTTCACCTCCTTTCTACACAACAGGGCACAGAAATTCAAGAGTAACAACCTGATGTCCTCTCCAATACCTGTTTCGTTAGGTGTCCCCCAAGGATCCTCCCTTTCACCAACATTGTTCAACTTAGTTATGGAACCTCTCACCACCTTGCTTCAAGCATCCAATGTACTTTTTCACATGTACGCAGATGACACTCAACTATATCTCAAATTACAATCCCCCAATGACATCTTACTCCTGAACTCTACGATCAGAAGCACCCAATCCTGGCTTGCTGATAATCATCTCAAACTAAATGCTCTGAAAACTGAATTCCTGCTGATCTCACCTCCAGCGAAGATCGCTACCACTCAAACCTGGCTTAAACAGCTAACTGCACTCAATGTCCAACCCACCATAGTGGATTCAGCGAAATCCCTAGGCATAACTCTTGACTCCAATCTCAACATGCAGCATCATATCAGCAAGGCTACTAAGGGAGCTAACTTCCAAATCAATACCCTAAGGAAACTTAAATCCTTCCTACCAGCCAAAGACTTCCAAACTGCAGTACAAGCACTAGTCATCCCGCGAATTGAATACTGCTGCACCGCCCTCTGCGATCTCACATTAACCTTTACTGTACCCCTTAGAGCCTCTCTAAACGCTGCAGCGAGACTCATCACTGGATCAAAAAAGCACTCTCATATCTCCCCTGACCTGAAATCACTAGACTGGCTGCCTTTTGAAGCCAGAATACATCTGAAAATCGCCTGCATGACACACAAGGCTCTACACCTGAGCTCTCCCGGATACCTCACTCAGAAGCTGTCAATCTCTGGCGGCTCTAGAAACACCAGAGGCACAAACAATCTTCTGCTAAAACCTCGAAGATTCCGGAAGGAAAAAACTTATAAACGCTCTTTCTCAGGAATGGCACTCAGGATCTGGAACTCACTCCCTCCTGAAACTAGGCTCATCTCCTCCACTACACTTTTTAAGAAAGAAGTGAAAGCTATTTTTATGGCCAATGACCTATGAGCATGGATCTAGAAAGACTATACACCGACCTGTATTATTATGTTCGAACTCTATGACTAAATATTTCACCTGTATTATTGGCGCTACTGACTATCTATGCACACTTCTAACTGTTATGTTTATATTATTGATTTGCTGTACTAATTTGCTCCCTCACGTACCTACCCTTCCCATTTATTATGTTTAAGTTCACTCTTGTTGGTATTCCCGGCTTTGTAAAGCGCTCTGATATCTGCAAAGATCTTGTTCCCGCTATATAAAACTTTCAAAATAAAAAATAAATGGCTGCGAGGGGGCTCATGTAGACGTTGAAGAGGGTGGGGCTGAGCGAGGAACCTTGAGGTATGCCGCAGATGATCTTGGTGGCTTCTGCGAGGAAGGGCGGGAGACAGACTCTTTGGGTTCCATCAGAGAGAAAGGAGGTGATCCATTCCAGGGTCTTTCCTTGGATCCCGGCGTGGCGGAGGTGGGTTGTCAGGGTGCGGTGGCAGACCATGTTGAACGCAGCCGAAAGGTCGAGCAGGATGAGGGCGGTGGTTTCTCCGTTGTCCAGCAGGGTACTGATGTCATTGGTGGCCGCGATGAGGGTGGTCTCGGTGCTGTAGTTCGCTCGGAATCCAGACTGCGATGGAACAAGGGAGCCGTTCGTCTCCAGGAAGGCTGTCAGCTGTTTGTTGACGGTTTTCTCTATGACTTTTGCAGGAGGAGGAGGAGGGGGGAGAGAAGGGGATGGGGAGGTGCGAGATGGGGCGGAAGTTCTTGAGGTCTGAGGGGTCTGCGGTAGGTTTCTTCAGGAGGGCGCTGATCTCTGCGCGCTCCCAGCTCTCCGGGAAGGTGGCGGATATGAAGGAGTTGTTGATGATGTACCGAAGTTTGGGTGCGATGATGGAGTCGGCTTTGTTGAAGATGTGGTGTGGGCACGGATCGGCTGGGGAGCCCGAGTGGATGGTTTTCATTGTGTGGGTGGTATGTTCCATGCTGACCTGAGTCCAGACGCACAAAGTGGTGGTGGGGGGTGTAGGTTCGGTGGTGGAGTACGTGTTCTGAGCGCCGAAGCTGTTGTGTATGTCCACGATCTTACGGTGAAAAAAGGTGGCCAGAGAGTTGCAGAGGTCTTGAGAAGGCGTGATGTCGTTGTTACTGGCATTGGGGTTGCAGAGCTCTTTCACGACGTTGAAGAGTTCCTTGCTGTTGTGGGTGTTGTTGTCCAGCCGTTCTCTGAAGGATGACCTTTTGATGGTGTGGATCAGCTGGTGGTGTTTGCGGGTGGTGTTCTTGAGGGCTGTCATGTTGTCAGCTGACTGGTTGTGGCGCCAGGCTATCTCAAGGTCACGGCAGGATTTCTTGGAGTCTTTGAGATCGTTGGTGAACCACACGGCTATCTTGCTGTTGAGGTTGATGGGAGGGTTTTTCAGTGGAGCAAGGGTGTCGGCTCAGTCGGTGATCCACTGTGTGAGGTTGCGGGCTCCTTCGTTGGGGTCAGTGGTGTTGGTGGGAGGGTTTAGGTGCAAGGAGGTGGTGAGTTGGTCGGTGCTGATCTTGCTCCAGCATCTTCGGGGGGTTTGTTGAGGGCGGTGGTGGGTTGTTGTTTTCCTGAAGTTGAAGTGTACGCAGCTGTGGTCGGTCCAGTTGAGCTCGGTGGTGTGGCTGAAGGAGATGTGGTTGCTGGAGGAGAAGACAGGGTCGATGGGTGGGGGTGTTGACCAGTTGCTTGAATCTGAGGTTGGCGAGGTTGTCTAGTAGGGCAGTGGTGTTGTTGTCCTGGTCGTTCTCCAGGTGGAAATTGAGGTCTCCTAGGAGGATGTAGTCGGGGTAGGTGAGGGCGAGTGGGCTGATGAAGTCTGCGATGGCTTTGCTGAAGTGTGAGCGTGGTCCCGGGGGTCTGTAGATGAGGGTTCTTCTGAGGGTGGTCTTGGAGTCGGTGTGTATCTGGAAGTGCAGGTGCTCTGCTGTGGCGAGGGTGTCGTCGGTGTTGGTGGTGATGTGGATAGTGTTTCTGTGGGCGATGGAGATGCCTCTTTCGGTCTGGTTGACGAGGTCCCTCTGGATGATCTTGTAGCCGTCCGGGAGGGCAATGGTGATGTCGGGGGCTGAGGAGGCGTTCATCCAGGTTTCCGTGAAGAAGGCGACGTCTGGCGCCGTTTTGTCCAGAAGGTCCTATAGTTCGACGGCGTGGCTGTGGATGGAGCGGGTGTTGAGCAGGATGCACTTGAGGTGGTTGTTGTTGGCACCTGTTTTGGCTGGAGCGGTGCAGAACCGAGTACAGGTGAAGTAGCAGGTGTGGCAGGTGAAGGCTCAGTGGGTGCGTTTCGGGGTGGCTTGGTAGCAGGCCGGATGTCGGCCGGTGTTGAGTGCATGGAGGGTGGTGGCATCGTAGCTCAGTCGGGTTGGCTGGCTATGGCGTGGTCCAGGGGTTCTTGCACTGGGCGCGGTCCAGGCGCGGACAGGTGTAGACGTGCTTGCCATTTGGCGCGCCATCGGCGCGCAATCGGCGCACCCGCTGCGCGTAGCCGCTGCACGTACGTGCGGTCCCCGCCATTTATGGCAGAGTGGGAGGGAGGAGCAGTTGGGAGGCTGGAGCGGGGCGGCGAATGGGGAGCGGGAGACAGGAGAAGGGGGCGGGGCCGCAGGAGAGCAGCGGCAGGGAGCAGAGGGGGGGGTTGGAAAGAGCAGGAAAGAGGAGAGGGGGAGAGCGAGGGCAAGCCTAGGCAGGCCTGGAGAGAGAGGGCAAGCCTGGGCAAGCCTGGGGAGCGAGGGTAAGCCTGGAGAGCAGGGGCTCTAAGGAAAGGCGGCAGCAAGAGGGCCAAGCAGGCAGCGGCAGCAGAATCCGGGCACACGGGGGCCGTGCGGTAGTAGAGTGACTGGGTCAGGGGTCACTACATTCAGATTTAACCTATTTTTCAGAGCTTAGCATCCTCCATTGGGACAAGGTTGCAGACTGTATCCAATGATGAGTTCTACGAGCCAAGGTACCTTCTCACCGAGGTCCTGGTGAAGTTGATTTTCTGCTACAGAAAAGATCCATGTGGGAGATACCTATTACTTTAGCCCAGAAAAGTCAGGCATTGAAGGAATTGCTTGGGTGGTTGGTTCTTTTCCCCCGATGGTCTGAAAGGCCAAATATTCTCCAAGCTGCAACTTTTCAGAGTTGTTAATAGTTAGACACAGCCAAGGGTACCAGGAACTCAGTACTTGCAGGTCAAGACATACTCCATCAGAGGCCACCAGCTTCGACATGTCAGCTGCAGACTTCCGGGAGAAGGCCACTTGCTACCTGTTATGTCCTTGTAGCCCCATTAGAGGCTTTCCAACTGACACTTGGTGCATAGATTTACTAATAGCTAATGCAACGGAGCAAGGCAAGTTCCTGCACTGAATTGCATGAATGGGAGACTGCTGAACAGTGCCACTTTTATAAAGATATGTCACTATTCCGCTCATTCACTGTTCTAACACACTTGTGTCTGCATAGCAGCAATGCAGGCACCCTTGCTTTGTATCACAAGGGTATCTGCATTGTGATTTGGTATGTTTTGGGATATCTTCCTGTGTAAAGCAATCCTCAAAGGCATATCCCTCTTACCAGATGTTCTACAGAATTCAGATTTCATCGAAAGAGGAAGTAATGAGGAGAAATTAAGATATTGCTCCTCTTACACATCGCTCAGGTAGGCACACCATTTTTGGTACAAACTCTGGTTTACTGACTTTAGAAAATGTGTGTTTGCATCAAAATACAATAGTGGATGTATGGAATGCACATGCTCCACCCTATAACACCTACCTGATGCGGTGTGATGTGTTATGTTATTTTGTTTTACAATGCCATGCAATCGTAGTAAATCTTGACTAGCATTTTGCATCACGGCTGTGACAAAAAAATGGCATAACCATGACTCTAAATGTTAGTAAATCTGCACCTTGGTTCAAGTGGGAGCAGGTCCAGCCCTTCAAGTCTCTTCACAGGTCACAAACAGCAGCTTTATTACTTCCTTTGGCCTTCCACAAGTCCAGAGGGTGTTCTGACATGTGTTTGTTGGGGTGTCACATTTATGGTTGGCACAAGCTAGTGGCTGAGGGTGACTCCTAGCTCCTTCCTAGTCAATGGCGTAAAGGTTTCCAGAGGGACCCCTTTCTACTTTTGAAGTAGTTATTTCTTGCTTAACTACAAATACTCCCAAAGAATACCTTACTGCTAAAATTTAAAATAGTGAAACGCTTTCTCTTTAATGCAGAGCCTGTGTGCCACGCAGAGGTATGGAGAGAAAATTGTTGTCAACAAGTTGTCGGCGGGACACGTTGCATACTGATCTGAATTGGGGCTCGACAATAGCAGATTGCTGGAGAATGGGGTCCCAGTGCAGTCCTCGTCAAAGGTGAGAAAACTCCACTCGGGTGATTTCAAAGTCTGAGCCAAGAAAAACGTCAATGCCAATGTAGCCCTCTACTTTCAAAACTTTTCTGGAAGTCAGATGTCCATCAGTGGGGCAAACCAGCTTGCTGAATCTAACCGATAATTCAACGTGCAATCCCACCAGAAGCATGCCACAAAAAATTGGGACCTCCTCGACGCTGCATCTCCCGACATTGACTTCTTCACGGAAACCTGGATTAATCCCAGTTCTGGACCGGACAGTGCAATCACCATCTCCTGTGGCTACAAAATCACCCACAAGAACCACACCAACCGACCAGGAGGAGGCATCACCATCGTCCACAAGAAAAACCTCAGAATGACCACACGCTCAAACAACCCGATGACAACCATGGAACATCTCCACTTCCAGATCCAGACCAACCCTAAGACCTCCCTCTATGGCAACGTTGTCAACAGGCCTCGACTCCTGCCTGCCTTTTAACGATGCCATTGTAGACCTCATCCTGCCCCAGGCTTTTGAATACACCAAGTATATCCTACTTGCAGACTTAAACTTCCACCTTGATTACCCTATGACCAGAACACACCCTCCTTACTAAAGAACTTCGACAACATCAGATTCAAGCAGCTATTGACCGAACTGACCCACAGAGCCGGACACACGTTCAACCCCGTTTTGTCTGCTAGTGGGAACATCACTGACAGCCACACCACGGAGGTTCTCTGGACCCACCACCACTGAATGCATCTTGCCTTCGCCAAGCCTACAGTACACCACCGCCCTCATTGCCCCCTCTGTCGCAGCTGGAACAAGGCCACCAAAGAACGTCTCATCGACCTCTTCAGCACGACTACTGCACCAACACCAACAGATGCCAACACTGCAGCTTGCAAGCTTCACCAATGGATCTCCAACTGCGCTGACACTCTGGCACACCAGGCAAACAACACTACAAGAAAGCAAACTGGTTCCCTCCTGCCCTCCACAATACCAGACGCACCTGCCACTGACTAGAGAAGAGATGGAGGAAAAAAAAATCCACGGAAACCCACGCAACCTTCAAATCCACTGTCAATGCACACCACCTTCACCTCAAAACTACAAAAAAGACAGAATAAACGCCAATGCACACAGCAGCAAAGAACTCTTCACCATCATCAAAGAGTTTGTCAGGCCCACAGCGAGAACATAGATGTTCCAAACTCCCAAGACATCTGCAACACACTTGTCACCTTCTTCCACCAGAAGATCAGCCAGATCTATAATGGCTTCAACACGCAAGACCCCACCACGTTGCCCACAACCACCGCACGCAACCACACTGCACCCCAGCAGATCATACTGAACTGAACTCCACTCTCCACAGATGACACACTCAAGGGCATCCACTAAGGAACCTCATAGGATCCCTGCCTGTACCACATCTTCTACAGAGCAGCCGCCTCCATTGCCCCATAGCTCTGCACCACTATCAACAGTTCCATTGAAACCGCCACCTACCCACAGGGCTGGAAACACACCCAGATCATCGCCCTGCTGAAGAAACCATCTGCCGACCCGACAATCCTCAAGAACTACAGCTCCATCTCCCTCCTCACCTCTCCTACCTAGCATAGGTCATCAAGAAGACCTGCAACACCCAACTCTCTCAGTTCATCGAAGAGGACCACATTCTGGACACCTCCCAATCAGGCTACCCAAGCAACCAAGCCCCCGAAATAGCTAATTTAGTGATGGACCAGTTTGAGAGCAGGTTTGTTTTCTATGAGGAGACCCCATTTCGGCATCATGTGTCGAGGTGGGTTCGTTTCATCGACGACATATTTCTTGTCTGGAACGGCAACAGTGATGAGCTTGATCTACTTCATAAATGGCTCAATACATGTACCCCGGATCTGAAATTTACAATCAGTTTCAGTAACGAGAAAATCAATTTTTTGGACTTGTGGATATTTTGTAAGGATGGCCATTTAGAGGTTAATTTATTTACTAAACCTATTGATCGTAACACCTTATTAGAATTCACTAGGCCAAGGAGCCTCAAGGAGAATGTGCCCTTTGGGCAATTTTTACAAATTCGTCGTAACTGTTCCAATAAAAATGATTATTTCGAGAATGCAGAAATTTTGCAGAATAAACTGTGCTGCAGAGGGTACCCAAAGAAACTAGTTACAGCCGCCCTGAAAAGGGCGTGGTATACACCACGAGAGGCCTTGTTAACACCAAAAGAGAGAATGGATAATGATAAAATGACATGTGTACTAACCTTCAACCCCAAGACGAACAAAGTAAAACAAATCATCCTTAGAAACTGGAGATTGATCGAACATTTGAATATCATGAACCCCTTATTTTCCTTCAGGAAAGGAAAAAATCTAAAACAACATCTGGTACGTGCGAGTAGAGAACCAGCACCAAAGAAAGACACACGAGGTCTGCTAGGTCTCTCACCTCTGGTGGGACACTATCGGTGTATGAACTGCACGGCATGTCATCATTCAAGGGATCTGAAATCGGTTGTGATCAATGGGAAGACACACACCATGCGCTCATTTATGAATTGCAACATAAAAAATGTGGTGTACGTGGTATTTTGCCCATGTGAGCGTGCGTACATCGGCCAAACTACACAAGCAGTAAAAATGAGGATCATTCAACACAAGTCCCGTACACTTTGTAAAACTGCAGGTGCACCGCTAGTGGAACACTTCACTGAAGCGGGGCACAGTGAGATAGACCTGGTGTGGTCAGTGCTAGTGGCAATCCAAGCGCACAATAAAGGAGACCTGGAGAGCAAATTAAATTGCACAGAGGCTAGACTGATCGAAAAATATCACACTGTTGTAAATGGGCTTAACGACCATGACGAACTGTGGGCGTTGATTTGATTTTACGAGGTCTGTGTACATAATATGCACTTATCTAACTGGACACTTACATCGGTGAGAATTACCCAGGGCAAGTGTAGAAATTCTATTTGGGATACTGGCTTAGCTTGAGCTCTAAGAATATATGTTAGTAAAACTGCATATATATCTGTCCAGATAGTAATGTATGGGTCCGTTGTTACTTTACCTTTTAAATGGTTGTCCAGACAGAACTGTTGAAATTGTATAGATACCTATGATGGTTCTCTATGGTTGCAGGTATCTATTTGTTTATACATAACTGTTTAAATTGTATAACACTAATGATGTTGCCTTTTGGTTACAGGTGTCAACTTGCTTGTCCTCTTGAGATTGTAAGTCCTGGGGACATATGCAGTGCTGAGATGTTTTTACCAGTCTGAACACTGACAGCACCTTTATGAAAATGTTTACCATGGGTGTTTCCTAGTAAATATGGGAGTGTGAGCGGTAGAATTATATAGCACACCTACACTTATTTCAGTGTCCCAGTCGGTAGTCTGTCCTTTTCCATACGTTAGATGGCGGATTACGTGGTAAGACCTTGAGTACGCTTTCCATTTTGATGGCTACATGGGGAAAATGTTAGTCCGCCCTTCATTTCAGCGAATTAGCACTTCTACACGTGTGAGATCATCATGCTATTGGAGGATATGTAAAGACGGTTTTCCAAGCGGGTCCACGTCATGCCGGTAAACTTTGTTCCCGACGTGTCTTGAAGAATAATTAACCGTGTGGATTTGAGCCACCAGGTACGTGCAGACGCCCCCGCCTTGTGTGAGCATGTAGATATATAGTCTCCCCATTCTCCCTCGTACGATAATTAGCATGGTCAGAGTTTCGGTTTTCGGATCTGTGTTGCTTGGTTTTAAGATTGTGTGTACGAGGTTGTACACTTGTTACTTTTTGTTGGGGGATTGCGTTGATGGCATGCATTACCTATCGACCCCCGAACATAGAGTGGCCCACAGTAATCTGCAAATAAGAACAATTCCCAACAGGTATCAATTGGAAGGCAGTTTCAACAAATGTACGCAATATGCATTACAAAGGAAAGAAATAAGGAGTCACAGCAGTTTTAGAAAAAGGCGGGTATTATTCACCACTTTGAAGAGCATGGCGGGTCTGTTGCAAAGTTATACAGTTATACAGCACTGTACACAACAAATGGGGTGACAACCCGATGGCACTTGGTGAAGGTGATATATACAAAAATATATACAGTGAATAGTGGTGAAAGTGCAAGTGCTGGGGTGAAACAGCGTGGTCGGCGCGTAGTGACAATAGGTAAAATATACAAAGTAATGGCTCCAGGGATCAAGTTGTAATCACTTAAAACAAGAATGAGTTAATTTCCTGGGAGTACAAAACAAGAAGGGCGCCATAAAATTAAGCTGTGTGGTCGACGGCGTTTCGATCCCCGTCAGTCGGGATCATCATCAGGACTGGGTTGTCAAGGGAGCAGTGATGTCCGCCAAAGGCAATTTCATGCGGTATGAGGGGCTGGTATTCGTGATCCAATGCTGAATGGCGATTTGGAGGGCTTGAGGCAGCGGGGGTGATCGGCGTCTGAGTGAATCAGGACGTCGGATCGGCTGTTGCAAGGGGCGGCTTCTGGCAATGAAGGTTGGATTGGAACACGCTTTTTGCTTACCCTTAGGTGTGTTCTGAGCCACGCTATGCAGACTGATACAGTGCCCTGTAAATTCATGTTTAGATTCCATGGAGGGACCCTGTGGACATTGTTGTGATATATACTTTAGACAATTCCACATTTTTAGATGTAGACAATTAGAGCAGTAGTAGTATTATTTTTCTTCAGAATATTGTCCTCATAAACTGCATGATTTGTCGTTTCAGAGAGAAGACTTGTAATTGATCCTCCTGGCATTTTGAAATTAACTTTACCTTTGCTGTGAAGTTTACAATCGAGTGGGCACTATAAGTGTGCGCCAACCCTTAGAGGTATGCGTGGTAATCGCAGTCTTTTATGCTTTGTCTGATTCGATGCCTGATCTTCCTTGCCAATTTAGGTGCTTTTAACAATTGCACTTTTTGGTAGATACACTCGGCCATCATATATTTGCCTCTTTTTGTTACATGCACAGGTACCCCTCAATGGGAGTACCCCACATTGGACTCTTCAGCCACGGTACACAGGGTCCGTATATAATCGGTGGATCTCGTGAGTATTTGTGCTCTACATTACCACCTGGTATGGCCGTGTCCAGTTATGGGATGTGTGTGGATTTGGTGGTAATTTCACGGCGGTATTACTCCACTAAACTCTCTTGGTGTATTTTTTCACAATTTCTCGAGCATTCACACAGGTGGTGTTCTTGAATCGCATGGTCACTTTTTCTTGTGGTTTTCTTTTTCAAACCCTTCTTTTTCAAACCCTTCCATGCTTTTCTTTTCTCTCTTCTTTTATTTCAAGGCACTGCATAAGTAACCCATGGGATAGTGTGTTTTTTTGGCAGAACTATTTGTTGTGAATAAAATTGTAAATAATGTTCATTTTGTTTTAGTGTACTTTGTACCTTCTGTCCTGAGGAAGCCCATAGATACGTGTGGCTGAAACGCAACCGCGACTGCGTCAACATTCTGTCGAGGAGTCAGTTTTTAATGTGAATTTGTGCTAGATTGTAGCATAAGGCAGGCAGAACTCAGGCTGTCACTTTGGGTTCTTTTCCATCGACTAATCTGTCTCTGCCATGTGGGGTCCCACAAGGCTCATCCCTGAGTCCGACACTTTTTTACATCTATGTGTCGGACCTTGACAATATCATCAGAGCACACGGGATGAGCCTTACCTCATATGCAGATGATACACAGTTAGTCCTGTCCATTAAAAATAATGGACAAAAGATGGCAGATGGATTCAAAGACTGTATGATGGCAATTGGAGACTGGATGGCCTCCAATTGTCTAAAACTCAATTCCGACAAGACGGAGGTTGTATTTTTGGACAACTTACACCTAGCTGGTCCCTTTCGGAACCTTGCCTAATCCCATCTCTAAGGTAAGAAACTTGGGAGTTGTTTTTGACAACCAGCACAACTTCGTTGCTCACGCCAACCAAGTAGCATCTTCTGCCTTTCACAAACTGCACCTAATAAGGAAAATCATCACCTTCCTCCCTAAAAGTGCTGGGAAAACTCTGGTAAACTCTCTGGCGCTGTCCACCTTGGATTATTGTAATGGTCTTTTTGCTGATGCCCAGGTTAGAGTATTCAGCAAAATGCAAACAATACTAAATGCGGCGCAAGACTACTTGCCGGAATTCCCAAACATAAGTCCGCCAGAGATACCATCAGAAGACTTAACTGGCTTCCAATTAGAAGTAGGGTTAAGTTTAAAACTCTCTGCATTGTATACAAGGCATTGCATAATCAGGGACCTCAGTTCCTCAAGGATCAGCTGATTCCTTACCGTCCCCTCAGGGGACTGCGATCCTCCACCCTTAACGACTTAGTGGTGCACCATGGTTTCGGCCCCAAAGCTGTGGAATACCCTACCTCAGTCAATCCGGACCTGCACCTCCCTCTGGTCCTTTCGTAAACATCTTGAAAAGTGGCTGTTTAACCAGTAATGTCTCAGATCATACATTTGTAGAGAGAGTATGATGCAGAATTTGTAGCACCGAGACGCCCAAGGGCATTCGTTCGAGCTTTATCAAATCTCATAAATAAATAAATAAATAACTAAGCGCCGTTTGAAATAATTAATTTGGGGTAATTGGTTTCCCCTGGCGCTGTTATAGGACTACCTGGGAGTGTAGCATTGAAATTCAGGAATGTACACATAGATATATAAGTGTTTTTGTGTAATTTTTGTTTTTATTTTTGTAGGGCTGTGTTGTTGTGTAATTAGTGTGTAAATATGTATATGTGATGTATATGTTGTACATTGTAATATATGGAAAGATTGAGTGCAAGTAAAGGTACTCGCGTTGGGGGCGGAGCTTGCTGGCGTCCAAGCAAGACGTGTGAGTGCTGAGCTCCTCGCCTGAGCCCCTTTAATATTCGTCAAGGATATCCTTTTTGGCGCCTCACTGGCCCTAGCGGGGGCAAATTTTGCTTCTACGATCCCTGGAACTGCTGGGGGCACCTTCCCGGGTCGAAATCGGTGGTGGCATCGATCAACAGGCCGGCGGAGTTTGGCGTGGAAGACCAGGCCGCAATCCGCGGACTATCCTTGGAAGCTGCCCGCCCTACGTAACGCTACGTGCGGCGTGAGGTCCCTGTGTGGTCCCGGACTGCCGGACTGCCTTCTATCCTGTGCTTCTTCTGGACTGGTTCGCACCGGTGCTTTCACCATTGATCACTGTCGCACTGCCCCTAGGAGTGTGTCTACTGCGACTCATCGGCGGAGGCCTGGGGCGCTCCGGAGTAGCCCGTGAACCAGACGGCGGGAAATTACGCCCTACGGACGCCGGTTGGCGGGCGACACCGCTACTCTAGTCTGCTTGGGGACTGGAAGGACACTGGTACCGGGACGTGTTCTTTGGAGTGTACTGGCGCTTCTCGACACCCAGCGGTGTGACCTGCAACGCGGCGAGAGTCTGGAGGTTGGGATCGTCCCCCTGGCTATACCCCGTACCACGCGGCCCGAGGCCGCCATTTTTGGCCTCCATTCTTTACTACGCACCGGACTGCTACACGGAGTTCGCTTTCCCGGCGCCCCCCCCTGCATTGAGCCGCTTCTTGCTCTTTGCTTAGTCAACACACTGTGAGCACCGCCATGGGAAAGGGCGACAGAAACCAGCCGAAGCTCACATTCGAACAACGGAGACCAAGGGGTGCAGAGGGGGCTCCTCCGGAAACCTCGTCGCAGACGGCTGATAGCTCGCTCTGCGCGGACATTCGAGAAATGCTCTGTACCATGGAAAAAGGTCTGCAGGAGAGTATGTCTGCGATTGGTACGAAAATTGACGCCTTATCATTCAGAATGGATCGGATGTCTGAGAGGGTGGACAAACATGCGGAGAGGTTGGATATGGCGGAGCGTAGGCTGACGGAGGCGGAGGAGGCCCAGACGGAGTGGGATAAGGACCGTAAGCAGTTCGGCCGTCTCCTCCAGGTCATACAGGACAAAACGGAGGACCTGGAGGCGCGTTCACGGCGCTCCAACGTCCGCATCACAGGGGTGGCGGAATCCACCAACACTGGAAAGATGGAACTGTTCATTGAGAAGTTGCTTCACACGCTGCTGGGGGAGGACGTCTTCTCCCCCATGTTTATCGTCGAGAGGGCCCATCGCACCCTGGGTCCCAAGCCACAGCCCGGCCTCCCGCCGAGGCCAATCGTTGCCAAACTCTTGAATTACAGGGACCGCGATCTGGCTCTACGGCTGGCGAGGGAGAAGGGGGAATTACAGTTTGAAGGTATGAACATTTCCCTCTATCCTGACTTCACGGCGAGGGTACAAGAGGAACGGAAACGCTTCGCCCCCTATAAAAAACAGATGAGAGATATGGGGCTGGACTATGCCATGTTGTACCCGGCGAGACTCCGGATCAACAAACAGGGACACTCACACTTTTTCACCGACCCAGCGGATCTGAAAAAGTCGCTTAAGGAATGGGCCAAGGAACAGCACAACAGCCCGAGGGGCCAACGTACAGACGAGGAGGAGGCTGTGTCTTTGGATGGTCAGGGCTGATCAGTCCCTCGCCATGGAGCCAGGTTTGGCTACGTCATCGTGAATGTTTGTGTTGCATTACGGAACCCGATGTGCCTTCTCTTTACCCCCATTTTCTTGAACCATGATTGATGAGCCCGGAGTGGTGCCACTGAACGGAGCTCTAACTTCTACTGCTGTACTTCTGTTTTTGGGGGGGTGCTCCCTGTGGAACGTTGGGACTGGTTATCCACCACTCTATTGGCTTTACTGCTGGGGCTTAGTTGGGGTATCGAAAGCAATAGGGGTGGGGCGGGGAGCGACAACTGTATCTGGTCCTTGTTAGAGCATATAATAGTCTAGCTAGAACCTCTGCCCCTGCGCTTTCGGCTTTCTGACTCTCTAGGGGGTCTTGGGTTTGTAGTGGGTTGCTTCGGGTGGGTTCGGGGTGGGTAGTGCCATGCTCTGTCTGACCGGGTTGGGGTTGGTCAGCTGTGGGTGGGTGGTTGTTTGCTATGTTCTTGTGCTAAGGCTGACATGTTGTATGGGGTTCGGGGTCTGTTGGGTGGGGGGGTCTGTTTTTGCCGACTACTGCACTGTGTCTGATGCTTCGTCTGCTCTGCCATTCTATTTTCTCTAACCTGCTATGTCGACCACTGAGTCTCTAGGAACAGAGAGCGCCCTAGGCTCTCTGCGATTGCTATCATGGAATGTACGAGGGCTTAACGATTTCCGCAGACTCAGGAAGGTCTTAGCGTACTTGCAGCGCCACCGAATCGACCTTGCTTTGCTGCAGGAAACACATCTGCCGCTTTCCAGTCCCATGTTGCAGATGAGGGGTCTTGGTCCCGCTTGCGTTGCTGCAGGGTTTACCACGCATGCTAGGGGGGTGCTCACCTGGGCTAATCCTAAATCTCAATTGTCGCTGACGCGGGTGGCGGTGGACCCGGAAGGGAGGTATGTGGTTGCACGTTGTGTTGGGAAGGATCATGATCTCTTGCTGGTGAATGTGTATGGCCCCAACTAAGATTCCCCAGATTTCTATTCTTCGCTGGCTGACAGCTGCAGGCAATTTGTGGGCTCTAGAATGCTCTGGGGGGGGGGACTTTAACTTGGTATTGAACCCAGAACTGGACAGATCTGCGGGCCCCCCTAGATCCCCTGCTGCTTCGGCGTTGCTTCTATTGTCGGAATGTGTGAAACTTGACTTGCTTGATGTGTGGCGTCATAGACACTCGGGGCGAGGTGGGTTCACTCATTACTCGGCCTACTACAACATCCATACGCGCATAGATTACTGGTTTGTTTCCCGCTCCTTGCTTGATGCGGTGAAGGGTTGTACGGTGCTGCCGCGCACGCTGTCTGATCATTCGCCCTTGCTCTTATTGCTGGTGGCTCCACCTAGGAGAATTCCCCCGTTCACCTGGAGGTTCCCCCCGTATTCCCTCCTAGACGAGGTTTTCAGAGGGGAACTAGCCGAAGACATAGAGACCTATTTCGCAACCAATGTGGGTTCGGTTGACAGCGTTCAAGTGCTTTGGGATGCGTTTAAGGTGTACATCAGAGGGATGACTATGGCAAAGCACTCTGGGGTGCTCAAGGCTATCAGGCGCCGCCTGCAACTCCTTGAAACACAGCTCACTGACCTGGAGCGGCAGGCGGTGGACTTGGGTGATGCCGCTGACGCAGTCACACTTAAGTCCTTGCTAGAGGAATTTCAGGAGGAGGCAGATAGGGAAATTAAACACATGGGCAAATATGCGACAGCACGTGTATATGGGGAACGGGAGCGGCCTGGTGCGCTCCTGGCTAAACTGATGCGCAACAGCAGGCCCCCATTGGTTATTGAGGAGTTAGTGACAGCTGCTGGGGAAGTGGTTGCGGAGGAGCATGATATCCTGGCGGAATTTCACTCCTACTACACGGCACTCTACTCTTCGAGGGATGCACACCTTGAGGAGGAAATCGACGACTATTTAAGCTACATCCAGATGCCCTTCTTGGCTGACTGGCAGAGGGAGTTTCTTATGGCCCCAATCCAGAAGGAGGAGATAACGGAGGCGCTGGACGGCATGAAGTCTGGTAGCGCTCCTGGAGCGGATGGCCTCACGGTGGCTCTCTACAAGGCTTTTCAGGACAAACTTGTCCCGTACTTGATGCTTTTGTTTGATGACATTTGTCAGCAGGGCAGCATGTCGAAATCCATGAGAGAGGCGCTGCTTATTACCATCCCGAAGCCAGGTAAACCCCCTAATCAATGTGGCTCTTACCGACCGCTGTCGCTGATTAATGTGGACGCGAAACTGTATGCCAAGGTACTTGCGACCCGTTTGGCGTTGCTGGTCCCGGACCTTGTTGCCCCAGAGCAGGCTGGGTTTGTCCCCTCACGCAATCTCACTTATAACATCCGCACGGTACTGGGCACGATCCAACATGTCAAGCACGAAAACAAAGCTGTAGCCATCTTCTTAGACATGGAGAAGGCCTTTGATTCTGTCGAGTGGTCGTTCATGCTGAGGGTCCTTCGTAAGTTTGGACTCGGTGAGCCGTTTCTACAAATGTTGGGAGCCCTATATTACAAGCCCACAGCGAGGCTAAAGATAGGGAACCTAGTCACTGCTCCTATCGAGATTGGCAGGGGCACGCGTCAGGGTTGCCCCCTCTCTCCATTGCTGTACGCCCTGGTGGCGGAACCCCTCGCCTGCGCTATACGAGAGTATCATCGGTTCGAAGGGATAAACTTTCCGACGTACCAGATTGGTATCTCAACTTACGCGGATGACACTCTGCTATATATCCGGGACCCGGAGACTAACCTCTCTGCGGTGCTGCGAGAGGTGGTGAGGTTCGGGGCTCTATCGGGCCTTCGAGTCAACTGGAACAAATTGGTGGCGTTGCCCCTGACGCCAGTGACACTCCCTTTTGACTCGGAGTACCCATTGCAATGGACCACGGACTCCATCCGCTACCTGGGGATACGCATACATACTGACCCGGAGGTCCTGATTCGCGAGAATTATGGGGTCGCCTACTCCAAACTGGTGGATGATGTCGAAGTGTGGTCCAGACTCCCGCTTTCTCTCATGGGCAGGATAGCACTCATGAAGATGGTAGTGCTCCCCAGGTTTCTTTTTCTATTTACGAATATACCGGTGGTCCTTTCCAAAGCTTTTTTCCGGCAACTTACCCAGACGCTCATCCGCCTGGCGTGGGGGAGGAAGCAGCCGCGGGTGCAGTGGCAAACGCTCACCCTTCCGTATGAACAGGGAGGCCTAGGGGCTCCAGACCTGGAGCGGTACTATAGGATCGCCCAGGGAGCGCATCTTCATACATGGATTCATGGGGATCCTGGTATCCCTCATGTGAAACTGGAATGGCTCTTTGCAGACCCCATCCCGCTCCCGGCAACAGTATGCTATCCGCCTGATCGGAGGGTCGGCAATCTGGACTCTATAGCTGCCACGAATCATGCTTGGCATGCATTGGTTGGCTCCCGAGAGAGTTTGCTGCTGTATTCACCTTTGCTCCGCGTGGAATGGGCAGCCTTGTTGGCCCCACTGACGGAGAAAGGCGTCCTGAAGGCGCTACGTGACTTGGGTATTGTTAACATGGGAGATCTCTTCTCTAATGGCACCCTGAAGACGTTGCAGCAGGTCCTTCAATCCTGCCCCGGGGCAACTCTGCTCCATAGCTTTCAATATCATAGGGTTCGTAGAGCGGCCCTTGCCGTGTTGGGTCCGGAACTGGCCGAACCGCAGGAAGTGCCGGAGCTCACGTATATAATCAAGACCCCCTCTTCTCGCAAACTAGTCACTGCTCTCAGGACATTGGGTGATAGACATCGGCAGTGTCCCCCCTCCAAGGCCCGGTTGGCCTGGCAAGCTGACCTCCAATCCCCATCTCAGACGACATGTGGCGTTATTGCGCTACCAACACTAGGAAAATCTCGCTCAACGGTAGACACCGTCTGGTGCACTTTAAATTCCTACAGCGTGTCTACTACACGCCCGAAAGGCTGAATAGGTATGGGCTGAGGGACTCAGCGGAATGTGAGCGCTGCCACTTTCACTCGGCAGACTTTCTCCACATGGCCTGGACTTGTCCTGCCATTCATAAGTACTGGGTAGACGTCTTTGCGGACCTCAGCACTATTCTTGGTGAGGAGATTTTGCCCAGTCCGGCGCTTGCATTGCTGGGTTTTTCCAAACCGCTTCCGGTGGCAGTGAGGCGGCTTGCGGACATGGCACTATTAACGGCAAAGCGTCTGGTAGCACTGTGTTGGATGCGGGGGCCAGTTCCCACTAAGAAGCGATGGGAGGCAGACTTGCTTTACTGTTGCACGCAATCAGAGGTGTATAGTGAACTCCTGCCTCCGAAGAGTCGGCCCAAGAACTTCTGGGGGTTGTTTAGGGCGTTTCAGAGTGCGCAAGAGGATGGTGAGTCGGATCCTGAGGGGGAGGAGCTGGATGTGCTGCAGGAGGATGGGGTTGCGACTGCTGTGGATGAGGAGTGTGGTGGTTGAGGGCCTTAGCGGTGTGAGTGAGTGGTGAACCGTGCCTGGTCTTCAAGGTGTGCTGTGTTGGAGGGTTGCTTGAGACGGCTGTTCTAGTTGTCGATTGGCGCTATCCCCCACCCGAGCTTTATTTCGCCCTAGTAGTCATGTGATTGACACCTCTGGCCCTATTGAGGGGTTTGTGATAGTGGTGAAAGGTGGGAGTGGGCGGGTGGACACAGGTTTAGGTAGTCTGGCTAGGTTTTTTTGGGGTGGGTGGGCTTGTGTTTGTCTGGGGGTTTTGGTTCCCTTTATACACCTTTTCTTGGTTCCCCGATAGAGAATCTCCGTCCCGGGGTTTTCACCCAGTTTTTCCTGGGTATCTCCACTGATCGTACCATCCTGACACGCCACACTGCGCTTAGAACTGATATTGCTGGCGCTGCTGAGTGTGCTTTCTCTTTATATGTTGCGATCCCTCACCGACTGCTCCCATGGACTGACGCCACTGCACACTTCTTCTACACCTGCAGTTACGCCGCCAGGCCTCCGGGCTGTTGGTCTTTACGGCTGTGTGTTTTACCCTTTACTCAGGGATTGGAGAGTGACCTTTTGATGCCGCCGGCCTCCGGGTTGTAGGCGATGTCGGCTGTGTATGCAATATGAAGGTGTAATAAAGTACAAATTTAATTAAAAAAAAAAAGGTACTCGCGTTGTATATAATCATTTGTGGATTTTTTTGTGTGCTCCACCTAGTTCTTTGATATATATATATATATATATATATATATATATATATATATATATATATATATATATATATGTATATATATATATATATATATATATGTGTATATATATATATATATCATCAATCTTCCTTCTCTGCTTAAGGAAAGCGGAGTCGCACTGCACTGGGCTGAATGTCTTTATTGATTAAAACAGGTTGGGCAGTCCTGACGCGTTTCGTCGCACATCGACTTTATCAAAGGTTTGCCGCTTTTCATTTGCACGGAGTTTTCAACAAAGCCAGCTTGTTCAATTGGTTGATGCTTTATTAGCGTTTTTTTCTTCTTCCCTCTGGTGGGCATGCTGGTCCTTGTAGTTCTACCCTGCAAATCACTCTCCCTGTGCCCCGCTTGAACACCTCTTCATGTCCTGGCAGGAGTCATGCTGGAGCCGGTCTCCAGTGGCAGCCACTTCCTTTATGTACCGCATTCACGGTGAGTCAGATGTAGTCCTTTGCAGGGAATTGTTGGCGCTCTGGCTGACTGTGCGCTGCTCCCACGGCTGGACCACGCCGCAGTAAATATCATCAATCTTCCTTCTCTGCTTAAGGAAAGCGGAGTCGCACTGCACTGGGCTGAATGTCTTTATTGATTAAAACAGGTTGGGCAGTCCTGACGCGTTTCGTCGAACATCGACTTTATCAAAGGTTTGCCGCTTTTCATTTGCACGGAGTTTTCAACAAAGCCAGCTTGTTCAATTGGTTGATGCTTTATTAGCGTTTTTTTCTTCTTCCTTCTGGTGGGCATGCTGGTCCTTGTAGTTCTACCCTGCAAATCACTCTCCCTGTGCCCCGCTTGAACACCTCTTCATGTCCTGGCAGGAGTCATGCTGGAGCCGGTCTCCAGTGGCAGCCACTTCCCTTATGTACCGCATTCACGGTGAGTCAGATGTAGTCCTTTGCAGGGAATTGTTGGCGCTCTGGCTGACTGTGCGCTGCTCCCACGGCTGGACCACGCCGCAGTAAATATCATCAATCTTCCTTCTCTGCTTAAGGAAAGCGGAGTCGCACTGCACTGGGCTGAATGTCTTTATTGATTAAAACAGGTTGGGCAGTCCTGACGCGTTTCGTCGAACATCGACTTTATCAAAGGTTTGCCGCTTTTCATTTGCACGGAGTTTTCAACAAAGCCAGCTTGTTCAATTGGTTGATGCTTTATTAGCGTTTTTTCTTCTTCCCTCTGGTGGGCATGCTGGTCCTTGTAGTTCTACCCTGCAAATCACTCTCCCTGTGCCCCGCTTGAACACCTCTTCATGTCCTGGCAGGAGTCATGCTGGAGCCGGTCTCCAGTGGCAGCCACTTCCCTTATGTACCGCATTCACGGTGAGTCAGATGTAGTCCTTTGCAGGGAATTGTTGGCGCTCTGGCTGACTGTGCGCTGCTCCCACGGCTGGGCCACGCCGCAGTAAATATCATCAATCTTCCTTCTCTGCTTAAGGAAAGCGGAGTCGCACTGCACTGGGCTGAATGTCTTTATTGATTAAAACAGGTTGGGCAGTCCTGACGCGTTTCGTCGAACATCGACTTTATCAAAGGTTTGCCGCTTTTCATTTGCACGGAGTTTTCAACAAAGCCAGCTTGTTCAATTGGTTGATGCTTATATATATATATATATACATATATATATATATATATATATATATATATATATATATATGATTGTAATTTGTGTATTCATTCCTTAAAAATTCATTTTTGGATATATCTGGGTTTTTAATTTAACCTAGATTATAAATAAATACTGAATCGATACCTCTGTGCTCCTTTGTATTTGTATACATCTTGTTGATGTCATGTGCTCATGTAGATTATTATTATTATTATTATGTTTCTTATATAGCGCCTGAATCGACCCCCGCAGGGGTATCTCCGCGCTTGCCTTGGGAACCCGTCCTGACTTTTCCCTGTGAGATAGCCCCTACAGGGCATCCCCAAGGTGAAAGCCACGCATCCCGCCGCGGGGGGGGGGGCCGTTGTGGGGATTAAGCAAGCTTATTGCCCAGAGTTGCAGAGTGTGAACCCATGATTAGGTCTGGCACCGAAGCGAGAATTATCGAGTCCATGGACATTTGAGCTCAAGACCCTGCCGCGTCGGGAATTGAACCCTGGTCCCGGGTCTGACCTCTGCTTCAGGGTCTGCCTGCTCTAACCAGTGAGCCACACTTCTCCAATTAGATGAGGGTAACTTGGGCACAACCCCCATTTTTTCCTAGTACCCAAGCAACCACTGCATGGAGCGCACACTCCTTGCCCCCCACAGGGGACATACGCTCCTTCTTCGACCAGAGAGAAATCACAGGCCTCCTCCTACTAGACCTTTTGGCAGGGCCGGACTGGCCGTAGCGGGTACGAGGCATTTCCCAGGTGGGCCGCCAGTGTTGGGGCCAGTTCTGGGCCCTTGGTAGGCCATTTTTGTTACCAAAGCTGGAATTGCAGCCCCTGTAACAAATTCACCCAAAGCCGGCCCAGAAGACAGCTCGGCCATGCACTGCCCGCCTCGGGGCCAATCGATCAGTTTGCCAGGGCAGGTTTTGGCTCCCAGTCCACCAGTGCCTCTCACCCACATTCGATACCATCTCGCACCGCACCCTAATTATGAGACTCTAAAAAGCCAGTATCCGTGACAAGGTACTGGAATGGGTCCAGTCCTTTCTGACCAGCCGTACACAGTGAGGCATACTGTCCCCGTTCCTCTCAGAACCTGCAGAGATCAGCTGTGGAGTACCCCAGGGCTCCATCCTGAGCCCCACCCTCTTCAACATCTACATGGCCCCCCTCACAGCCTTTATCTGGAGTCATGGAATTATCATTGTCTTCCTCACCAACCAACCCACAAGCTCCAGTACCAACTTTCACAACAGAAGGAAGGCAGTCTCTACCTGGACGGAAGACAACTGCCTCAAGCTCAACTCGGACAATACTGAAGTACTCATCCTGGGACCCACCTCTTCAGCCTGGGATGACTCCTAGTGGCCCGCCACACTTGGAACACCCCTCACCCCTATGGACCACGCATACAACCTTGGCATCAGACTGCATTACTCGCTCTCAATGAACTGCCAAATCAACGCAGTGTCCTTATCCTGTTTCTCTAGGCTTTGCCTACTTCAAAAGACTTTCAGACGGCTCCCCACAGAATCCAGGAAGATGATCACCAGAAACCTCACAAAGTAAATATTAATTATTTACTTTTGACACATCTCCAACCTCACATTTATGTCCAAATCCACACAGTCCAGCAGCATGCATCAGACAGTTGTTCTCCAAATGTTAAGTATTGTACTCTGATTGTGCATTATGGGTGATGTAGTCAATAAGCCTGCTTGGGAGTCATATGTACATTTATTGGCAACACATCATACATATGAATATAATGTATCTCATTGGTCCCACAGATCTCCCTCAGGTACACAGTGAGGACACCAGTTTGGAGGGAGTGGATGATGCCAGCATAGCTGCAGGTGGACCTAACTTTTTAGACAGTCACGCAAGCACCACCCCAACCCAATGTTGTGTGTCACTGTCACTAGAGGTTGAAGCAATGGAGGTTGATGATGTCCCACTGTCACCAAGTCCCATTCCACAGGCAAGTGTGAGTCAACACAGTGTGTTCCATTATGTGGAAGCAAAAGGCGCTATGAGGAACTTTCAGCTGTTGAGGATGAGACCACCACACAGTTCATTCTTGGCCTAGAGGCATCTTATCTCCTGAATCAACACCTGCGAAACAAGCAGTTGAACATCATCAACAGGAATATGCATAACATGCTGCAGAGCATTACTGTTGGCTTTGAAAATGTTTGAACACATTTTGCCACAATGAATAACAATCTAATGAGCCTGATCACTGCCATACAGGATGTGTGCCAACAAGTGGTGGCTGGCCATGCCCAACAGAGGCATTGTGATCACAACAATGCTGCAAGAATGGACCCTCTAAATCATCCCATTGGTTGTTTTGCCAATTCCACTACAAGTCTCATTAGACGAACTGTCACACTGTAGGTGGAGCTGGGACACTTCAGCGGTGATGATGCCAGGGTCCTGGGGTGGATCGCATCAGCTGTTGAGCTGCTACAGACCCCACAAATAACAAGTCACACTGGAGATACCCCTCAGGATAGTGAGGAGATATCTAGTGTGAGCAACATATCTGCCACTGATGCCCATGTCTTATGGCTAGTATTTATTTGGTGATGTAACCAACATTCTGCTGTACTGTACTTGCCACTTGGCCAACATACACTTTAAATAATGAATAAAAAAAGAGTAGCCTCTCATTAAAGGTTGCTTTAATTTTGCAGTATTGGCTATGCATGCATCATTTATGTGAGCACAGTGTTACTTATTACTTACCTTGCAAAGTAATGTGTTGCTATGTGATCCTGTCAACGTCTCCCCTCCACTGCTATGCTCCGGTGTCTAGGCTGTTGTAAAGGGGCGTGTGGCTCAAATCCATTACCTCCACATTGAGGTGTAGCCTGTGTCTGGTCGCTATGTTGTGCAAAATGGCACAGATTACCACTATTTGCAGTCTATCTTCCAGATATATTAGAGTGCACCTCTACTTTTGTGAAGGTGCCAGAATCTTGATTTGAGAATACCAAAGGTCCTTTCGATGACAGCTCTGGTGTATCATTAAGCAATGCTGTATTGCCTCTCATTGTGGTCTACAGGGGCTAGGTATGGCAGCGGAATCCAAGGTTGTAACGCATATGCGCTGTCACCTGGCAAAAGAAATCTAAGTGTGAGCATGGCATGACCTGTTAATAGATAGACACATATATGTCCTTAAAATTACAGCTTCACATCACCTAGTAAGTACCCATCTTCAAACTTTCAATGTTTCAGGCGTTGTTGTACTCCACTGCGCCTGAAATTATTTGTGTCAATGATGCTCCCTGGGCATTTTGCCACTATATCTGTGATTACATTATGGGCAATGCATACCACCTGGATGTTGAGGGAATGAGTATTTCGTCCTAATTCTGAACAGATTTTTAATATGGGCAGGTGGACATATAGGAACATAGCTCCCATCTACACACCCTAATACATGTTGGAAGTTGGCAATCCTGTGAAAGTTTAATTTGGTATTGGGTATTTCCCTAGCATTCCTAGGTAGGTATATGTAATTGTTCATGTGTAAGAGCATCGCATCTAGGCACCTCCTTAAGATACGTGACAACGCAGTTTAAGACACCCACCAGCCACAGCAGTCACTCCCTGGTAGCTACCCAACTCCAAAAAGTGCAGTGAGCACAACACTTGCATGTGCGTAGGGGTTGAAACTGCTGCGCAGGGTACTGCTTTCTAGATGTGGTTTATGCATATCTATCAAATCTAGCATCACTGCGTTACTCATATATTTCCTCCTCTCTCTGTTGGAATATGTTAAGTCTGATCCTGAAAATCTACTTCTATCTCTGCCTTCTCCTCCTCTGCTGGGCACCCAGGAATCGCCTCCTCATCGAAATTACATAAAGTGCAGCCATTGTAGAAACTCCTGATGCATTCTGGGCAAGCTTTTGAAGTTTGCACACAACTACAACCTGAAAGGAATCAATACAAAATTGCATGTGCAAAGGGGCGTTTTGGCGATAAGTCGCAAATTGCGACACCCTCGTACTTAAGGTTTGTGACTCACAAATACTGAATCCATATTTGCTAGTCACAAAAACCTCACAGTAACAAAACCGAATAGGAAATTGGTCCCATTGTTATTTGTAGATTCCGAATAGCATTCATACATACCCAAAGGTCAATTTTGCGGTCACAAAAAGGGTTGTGACCAATTTGCGACACACACATCATTCATACATTTGGCGCTAGACTCTTGTGTTGTAATGGAGACTAGGGGGAAGATGTACAAATGAGCTTGTCTTTGGATTGTGTCTATTTTTCATGGTAAAGCAACCATGAATTTGACTAGATAGCACTGTTCTTTGGAAACTTCATTAAAAAGCAAACTGTGTTTTGTGTGCTGTTTCGATGATATTTTTTGTCAAGGTAACAGGGCACAGATAACAAACACTAATTCTACTGAGGGCAACATCTACTGTTCGTTTGTTGTTATCTGTGGAATCACAGTGACTTACAAATCAGACAGTGCTGTTTTTTTCACCTTTCTTTTTTGCCTTTTTTGATTTTTCTTCCGACTGTACTTACCCCAAACACCTTTTCCTCACCTGGTCACTTCAAAACTCTGTTCTATAACAGCATTCTGAGTTAAGGGTGCCTTCAGGTGGATGTAAAGATCTTTGTGCAGATGCTGAGGAAAGAACCATTGTCGACACTGTGTCCCTGCACCGCAAACAGGAGGTCAGTCAATTGACCATTGGAGTAACTTCTGTGGTCCTGTGTTAAAGGCAAAATCCAGTCTTCCTTCAGGGTCTTCAGACAGAAGTCCTCATTTGTTTCTTCAGATATCCATGACTGTTCTGAGGAGAGGTCTGTGGGTCGACTTTTATGCCAAGTGCAAGCTTGTGGTTGGAGTGTATGCATCTATCCACACCTCAACCACTTCTTGTTAGTTTTTCTACCCCCACTGGGTTTGGTGCCATCCTGACTAGAGAGACGTACCTAAGTGTGAGTTTAATCTGCCAGAAACAGTCTATTTATTCTTTGAAGCTCAAGAAGGGGCTGGGCACAGCTCCAAGGCCATCCTGGCCATTTAATTGACATAACCTGGGTACATGCAGTACCATACACTAGTGACTTATAAATAGATTGCATTTGCCAATTACATGTATACCAGTTTTAATGTTTGATATGGATGACAAAATCCTTTACTACTGGTTAGCAGGGGTAAAGTGTACAGAGCCCTAGAGCCCAAAAAATAAGTTCAATAGCATAAGGGAAAAACCTGGGGTAATCCAGCAGAAAGGCCATGTTTCGAACACTAAACACTTTTAAAAAATCCAGCGTCGCTAATAATGAATACAGCATTGAGTAAATATAATATTATGAAAAGTAAGATTGATTTTAAATTAATATTTTAAATGTACTCCTTATAATTCTTTACAGGAGAAGCAAAGACATCATCATTGAAAATAGCTTTTGGGGCCTTGTCACGATTAGGTCATGGTAACATTACATTTCTACATGTCTTACTTTTAAATACCATGCACCCATCCCTGATGGATTACAAAGCCTAAATCGGGTTCACATATCAAGATTTAAAGGGAGGTTTTCCATGCAAAAAGGGTTATTTTGGCAGGACGGACTGCAGGTTTTAAACCAGAGGAGTCAAGCTAAACTGGTAGGCCTGAATTCATGTTTTCTTTGGCACCCTAGTTGATGCCACACTAAGTGCTGCAGCCCACAGGTGATATTTCAATTTCCATTCCATGTGTATGTTTCGGCACCATGCATGATGGCCTTACAGGAAAGTTAAATATGCCAATAAGGTATTGCTAATTTATACATGTTTTTAGAGTCAGAGCGGCGCATTCACAGTGCCCCTTTTTGCAGAGTCTAAACACAGCAATAAAATTCAGCAAAAATAGGGTCCATGTAAAGAAGAGCCATTATTCATAGTTGTGCATACAGTGCTATTTGTTTGGATCACATTTGGATATACGGGGTGAAAACTAAACATATCAAAACTATCTGCTCTTTGTTGATCTTTTAGCATTCCCTCATACTGCCTTGCCTAATACCATCTCATTTCTATTTCCAAATGTCATACACAATTTTCTATAATATTTATCTGGGGCACTGTAAAATGGAGTATGCAAATTGTGCTTCTTCCAAGGAATGTTGCTATCTTCGTGCCCAATAAAATGAACACACTATGCTCACAAACCTATTTGCAGCTTTGGAGAAGAAAAAAGAATTCATACTACCACAACAGAGCTGTTCCTACTCGCATCAGTGATACCCCTGTATTGACTATAGCTACTAGATCCAAGGAAATCAGCCTAATTTATTCAAAAGAAAAATTAACTACTTTGCTTGTCTCGTGTTGGTAATTTGTTGACACAATAAATCAATCAGGGGTTGGTAAAGCATAGCTGCTCACCAACGAGGGTCTCAAGGTATTGGAGGGGAGGGGAGGCAGCTCGATTGAGTGCTGGGTCATCCGAAGAGCCAAGTCTTAAGGTTCTTTCTGAATTGGACCAGTGTGGGCACTTGCCGGAGGTAGAAGGGGAGGTCGTTCCAGCCCTTGGCTGCTAGGTAGGAAACAGACTTTCTTCTTGGTCTGGTTTTGTAGATGAGTGGGACGGTGGCCAGAGAGAGGTCAGCTGATCATTGGTGTCTATAGGGTGCGTGCAAGGAAAGGCGTTTGTTTAGGTATGCTGGTCCGATGTTGTTTAGGGCCCTGTATGCATGAGTGAGTAGCTTGAAGGTTATTCTTCTTTTGATGGGGAGCCAGTGGAGATCGCTGAGGTGTTGGGTGATGTGGTTGTGAACGGTGATGTCCAGAATCAGTCTGGCTGCTATGTTGTGGCTGGTCTGTAGTTTGCAAAGTACTTTCTTGTTGATTCCTGTGTAGAGAGCGATAACGTATTCCAGTCTTCTAATGATGAAGGCGTGCATGACTGTTTTTAAAGGTTCTGGTAGGATACAGGCCTAGAACACATCCTTTATCTAGTTGTTCATTGCGAGTGATGAGTCTAGTATGATGCAGAGGTTTGCTGCGTAGTCCGTGGGGGTGGAAAGTTTCCGAGGCTGGGGGGCACCAAGTGTCGTCCCATGCAGAAGAAGTAGAGCTAAGGATGAGGACTTTTGTTTTCTCTGAGTTGAGTTTCAGGCAACTCTTCTTAATCCTGATTGTGACAGCCTTCATCCTTTTTTGGTAGTTGTGCCTGGTGATGTTGGGTTCTTTGGTGAGGGAGAGGATGAGCTGGGTGTCGTCGGCATAAGAAACGATGTTGAGTCCGTGGTTTCTGATGATGGTTGCAAGGGGGGCCCTGTACATGTTGACGAGGGTGAGGCTGAGGGAGGAACCCTGGGGCATTTCGTATCTGGTCTCTGTTGATTCCGGGAGGTAGTGTGGCGTCTGACTTGCTGAGTTCTGCCTGTGAGGAATGAGCATATCCAGCTGAGTGCCTTTCCACGGATGAGGGCGTTGTGGAGGCTAGTGGCTGGTGTGCGGTGGGAGACATGTCGAAGGCAGCCAAAAGGTCCAGGAGGATGAGGGTTGCCATTTGTCTCTGATCGAGGAGAGGGCGGATGTCGGCGTGGGGGCGAGGAGGGAGTTCTCTTACCTATGGTTGCTGCAGTATCAGGATTGGGAGGTGTCGAGGACGTTGTAGGCTTCGATGAAGTTAGCTAGCTGGGTGTTGGCGGCCTTTCTATGACCTTGGCTGTTAAAGGTAGCAGGGAGAAAGGCCTGAAGCTCTTGAGGTCCGTTGGGTGGGTTTCTTCAAGAGGGGGTTGACTTTGGCATGTTTCCAGTCATCGGGGAATGTGGAGGTTTTTAGGGAACAGTTGATCACCCTGTGTCATTCTGGTTCGATGGCAGAGAAAGCTCTGTGGAAGATGTGGGGTGCGCTGGATCAGAGGGTGCTCCTGAGTGGATGCTCTTCATGGTCTTTATGGTGTCTTCGGCCATGAGTGGGGTCCAAGTGAGCAGGGTCTGTTGGGTGGCTTTGCTGGGGGTGGGAGCTGAGGTGTTGCAGAGGTCTTGGTTTTCGAATTTGTCATAGATCATCTTAATCTTGAGATGAAAGAAGTTGCTGAGGCTTCCAAGTTTGGTAAATTCCTTGATGATGGAGAAGTCTTTGGAGTTGTGGGCTTTGGTCCAGATTCTGTCTTGGTGGAAATTCTTCTTTGTGCATTTGATGAGTTGGTGGTGTGTTGCGGTGGCTGCTCTGTAGGTGGCCCATATTTCTGAGGTTTTATTGTTTTGTTGTTCCTCCATGTCTTTTCTCGTCGTTGGCACAAGTTCTTGGATTCTTGGGTTTTTGGCCCCGCACTCAGAGGACTTCTAGGAAAACCTATCAAACCCAGAAATCTTTGAAAACTAGACACCCGGGTAAGTTCAGGGAGGTATGGCTTGTGTGTACCCCCCCAATGTTTTCCTACCCAGAATACATTGCAAACCTCCTGCAACCCCCTGGGTATCTAGTTTTCAAAAATGTATAGGTTTGCTAGGTTTCCCTCTGTGCCGGCAGAGATAGGGTTCAAAATCCACAGCTAGACACTTTCCAAAAAAAGGGTCAGTTTTCACTGTCAAAATGTGGTTTGTCCACATTAGATTTTTAGCTGTTTCCTGTTGCGGGCACTAGGCCTACCCACACAAGTGAGGTACTATTTTTATTGGGACACTTTGGGGATTTCTAAGTGGGTGGATGTTCATGGATCCACGCAGAATCCACATTCCAGGGGGGTGGTAGTGACACTGTAGAGATAGCTGGCCTAACGTGTGACATATGCTGTGGGGGTGTCCGGAAGTGGTTGGGACACCGAAACCTCAGTTTAGGACATCCCAAACGTGCACTTCCTGGGGACTCCTAGAAACTACACAACATGGGTATATGCTATGTTACTTTACAAGGGATTAACAGGTACAACTAATATGCCAATCCGGTATACACCAATGTTATCATGTTTAGTGGAAAGCCCATTAACTTTAGCACTGGTTAGCAGTGGTAAAGTGCTCAGAGTCCGAAGGCCAACAAACATAATCAGAAAAACATTAAGTGAAAAGGCAAACAGTCCGGGGGAAGGCCACACTAAGAATACCAGGTCTAACATGTCCCCAACCCCAGCTGAAAGTGGGGAGATCTACCCAACCTTTATGGAGTTCTCATCACTTAAGGTGGAGAAGCCTAGGTAGACCATCTGCATTGGTGTGGGCTACTCTCGGTCTGTATTCCACCCTGAAGTCCATACACTGTAGGGGAATGGACCACCTCAACAGTTTTAGTTTCTCACTCCTCATTTGCATGAGCTACCTGAGGGGTCTATGGTCAGTCCGAATCAGGTAGTGAGTAACAAACAAGTATGACATTAACTTTGTCGGACTTGGCCCTTTTTTGCAGGTTCACCCCATTGTGACCTGATACTAGTTGATTTTGGCTTTTGCGCACTTAAAGACTGTGTCCCAGTGTAAAGTGCGTGTACAGTCTGACTGCGTGTGGTGAGATTGGCCTGCCCTCCCATAGGAATGCATGGGGAATGTGTGTGTCCATGGTAGTTCCTGATGTGTGGGGAGTGCAGGGGCGAGTTTGGTGTGCCACTTCTAGAAGTTGGCATGTCTGTGTAGTAAATGTGAATTGACTGTCTGGCTTGTGATTGGCTGGAGCTGGCTGGTGCGCCTCGCTCCAGTAGTCAGGATGGGTCTGCCCCGGTTGTGAATGGAGAGATCTGCATGTTGATGGGAGGGAGGAGTGCACCTGGGACCTGAATAGGGCTGGGCCTTCCCTCTACAATGCCGGCTCCGCCCCCTGTGGTGAGTCTGATGTCCCTAGTAAGGAAATATAAATTTTATGGTCAAGAAATGTTCCCTAACGTGTACCCCACCGTCTCCATGTACGAGCTTAAAGTGCATGTAACTTCCCTCCTGTGCCAGCTATGAAGACGCAAACACATTTGCGTCCAACGTTAACATGTCCTCTTTCAGATCCACCCTGAATGGGTCGGATATTCCGTTCCTAAATATGCCTTGCCACCATCTTTGTATGGTGCACTTTCACGTATTCCTGGCTCTGTGCGAGCTAGGCCCTGTTTTCTGTCATCAAGCCTCTTCTCAAAAGCATCTCTGCCTCCTGAAACTGCAACGTGGGATGCCCCCACCCGTGAACTCTGTCCTACTCCCTGCGAGGCGAGCGGAGCCTGGCTCGGCCTGCCTGCCTGCCTGCCTGCAAAAGACAGTATTTTACCTTCATGCTATCAGTATAGCCAAGCTTAGCTTCCCGAAAACACATTCCAGTCCAGCAGAATAGATAAACAAATCCCCGGCTGCAGAGCAAAGGGCCCGGCCTCTCTGTCTCCATGCAAGTAATTCATAGCTCCCGTCACCATGGTAGGCCCATGGCCCCCTTGCTTTACACACAGACACGTAGGCACATATGCACGCATTCATAGTCAGTATAGGATAGCCTCTGCCCAAGAGACCTTTCCTTCTAGATAATATGGTTCCCAAACATCAGATATCAGATATGATATAGGAACGAGTTGATCTGACATGCCAGACTTCTGTCTCTTTCCTCTAGTGTAAATGTCAAGTCCCCTGCACCCTCCAGCTTTACGTCAATCACACGTCATGCAGCTGCGCGCGCATCCCGACTTCAGATTTCTGCTGACATTGCAAGATTATGCTATGTACCCACCCACTTGTGACACTTTCATATGATGTCTTCTAGCACACACCTCTGTACACGCTCTAGTTCACGCCTTCTGGTTACGTATTGCTAACACGTGTGTGTTCTTATCTTGTTTCTCTCAGCTGTTACGCCTTCTGCATTGATTTTCATTATGTGCATTAAGTATAAAAGTTGTGTATTGTCAATAAAGTATGCTCTATCCCTTCCTGAACCCCAGTGGTGTCAGGAATCCGATATCCGGTTCTAGAACCATTCCTTTTGAAGGAATAAAACCCCTAAGAACTCTAACACCACGGACTCTGCGTCTTTCTTTCCGATTGAGTTATTTTATTTTAAGTACTTACCTGCATAGAAATTAGGACGGTAATTAAATATTTACCACATTAATCTGGCGCCCGAATAGGGACCCCTCCCCCACCCCACGCGCCGGTTGGTGCGTTGCAGCCTTGGCCCCCTGCCACAGTCGAGACGGACACTAACGCGTACCCGCAGGATTTCCTGTATCTCCCTCAGGCCCACGGAGGTGACGGAGACTGCGATCAGCACCCAGACGAGGCGGTGAGGAGTGCGGAGGATCCCGACCAGAGCCTAGCCGAAAGAAGCAAGGTCCGAGGTGTCAAGAGGCCCACCAGTTCCGAAGTATTCACGTATCGAGTCGAGTCGAGTCCAGTCCGGTTCAGTCCAGTCGAGTTTTCCGAGGCCTTCTGTTCCGTGCTTCCTGGTGAGTACCGTTGCTGGGGACGCATCTAGACGGGTGCATTATTATGCATCCGGTAAAGACGGGTTTGGGTACACAAACACGGTCTGCACTGTTTTAGACAGTGTATCTGTGCTGTTTAGCAGTACATAAAGTATTCAAGGTTTTCAATTTTTGTTCTCGTTCTTCTGAAACTCAAGGGTAGTTCATATGTGTTCAAATGTTTCATGTGATAAATGTCGTGGTATGAGTGACTGTTTGACGTATATTACTGTGTTTTTGTATAACTAGCTGTGCTCAGAGTAAGTAACAAGTATCGAGTGACCAGCACTACGTAACAAAATGCCGTTTTTCATTAAATTAAGACAGATAGGAACTAGGAAAGGGATACTAGAGGAAGAAATTCCTATTCCCCCTAGGGATACTCCTGGAAATTTTATGTACCATAAGCATGGCATAGATGCCATACTGTATCTAGATTTATGGGCCGATTATACCAAGCACCTAGAAGAGAGACACCGGTGGCCTGCTACCGGAACATGGGATGCCGAGTGCATCATGAGAGTAGAGGAAGCGCTATGGAGAAAGAAAGCCAGACAGTCCCAGAAAGATGCCATAGAATTGTGGGGTAAAGAATCACATAAGCGTACAGAAAAAGCACTCCGAAAAGCTGAGAAACATAGAGAAGAGTCAGATGAAGTCCGAGAGAACGAATTAGTTATTGAAGGTATCCGAGTAAAAGCAGAACAAGTAGACCGCATGCGAAACACTCTTGCCAATGGCATGTATTTAGTGACCGAGGGTCCGCCTAAGGACACTCCAGAAATACCGAAAGATCTGCCGCCACCATTGGTTCCGACTAAAGTAAGCCACAGGACCACAAAAGACATATTCCTTGCCTCCTATCTAGACGATGTAGCTCCCGCTTACACCAATTCACGTACTAATGTACCGCCTACTGACGGTGATGGTGGTGGCAACCCACCCCGAGACAATGCCCAGCCCGTACCGCAACAGAGCTCACCTGCCCGAAATCCTGTTCCACCTGTTCCTCCACCACTTCCTACACCTAAGATGAATACACTGAATCCGTTTGGGCCTGATCCCGGTAAAACACCAGTTCAGTTACTTACACAGACTCCACAGACAAGTCATGCTCAAGCCTCCGCCTCAGGAGGTGCGACTGGAGGTCACCAGACCCCGCCACAAACACATAGGTTAAACTTTAGGGACATATTAAAGCAACGTACACCCCGAACACCAAGTTTCGACATGCTTAAGGAACCCCTTCCAATTTGCAGATACGATCCAGTACCCGGTAAAGACGACAGGATGTTGTTAGCATCTCTACGCTTACGAAAAGTTACAGATTACTTAATGTTATTCCCAGAAATGACTGAACACCTAGATAGAATATACCATTTTATCCAGACTGGGGAAGGTCCTGAAAGTATTAAAGAGGCCCTGGCTCACCAGAAAGTTGACACTCAAGGTTGTATATTACGCTTCTTCATAAACTGTTTAATAAGAGAACGAGACAGGCCTGGGGTAGACCAGGACGAGATGGATGCACTAAACAAGTGGGGTCAGAATATAGCCGATGGAAAACACGATAAACAGAATTGTATAGCAAGTATGTATAAAAAGATCAGGAAAGAAGTAATAGAAATACACAAAAGAAAGGAACAAGAAAAGGAAAGAGATAGTGACAGGAATAACTCCTCCGAGGAGGACGAACCAGAGGAACAAGACTCGGCTAAAGGAATAATAGCATATGTAGGTAAGGGAAATTACCTTAAGAAAGGCATTCGCCCAGAAAGCAAGAGAGTTTTTCTCTCTGGCATCTCGAAAACGAGTTCTCCCGAATATCTGTTTCAGGCTACCGATAAAATTCTTCAAGAACGAATGGGGTACCATGTACTCAATTCTATGGATGAACAAGAACTAGCCCGGTCAGCAGTACTATGGGCTGACAATCCTAGCACATATAATGATGATACAGTAGCGCAGACATTTTTGAACCTTTCCCCAGACGAGCAGAAATTAGTTGGTATGTACATGATTCAGCATCGCATCACGTTATACAGACATCAACATTCTGATCGAGGTCCTTTACCTGATACATTAGAAGCACTGCTTATGAATAGATGGAGAGGCCTAAGTACCAAGTTAATTCAAATAATTCTAGAACAACGGCACAGATATAACGCTTTCTTAGGCCCACAATACGTTCCAGCTCCGCCCCCAGAAAGAAAAGAAATGTTTCATTTTGACAGGCAGAATCCTTTACGAGAAGTACACCCAGTTATGAATGCCGATAATACCCTACGACGTGTGTTTGTGTACACACCTTTAACAAAGTTGGAATTATTAGAAATGAAGAAACTAGTGCCCTGTCACGATAAAGACCCTGCAGGTTTTCACCGAGAACTTAAGGACATGTTACTCATGGGAGAGTACACGTATACGGATATTATGAAATTGTTAAAAGTACTGCTGCCCACGGGCATTTACGAGAAACTGAAGGAAAAAGAATGGGAGGTAGGAGACAAAAAGATTATTTGGACTGAAATAGAAGCCGAGGAAAATGGTCGTACTCCAGGGCTAGGCCTTGGGGACAAAGCTAAAGCATTACCAGGTTTAATAGTACAGGTTCTTCCAAGATTACTGACAACTAAAAAGGAAGACTGGGACGCGATCTCAGCCTGTAAACAGAAACACGATGAAGACACTAGTGATTTTTATTCAAGATTCGAGAAATGTTTTATTATTAATAGTGGCCTGAAACCAAGCAGCGAGTCATACCCACACCTTTTTGTAAGCAAATTAGTCGAGAATTCCCTGACACAGGTTAAGAATCGTGTATATAAAGTCGAAAGTACATGGCAAGCAAATACGCCATCTCAGATGTTACAAATGGATGTACCATGTTACAACGCATACTATTACAACTACCTACTGTTACAACGCGACCAATGGGTCCCAGGCAGTCCACCCCCCCTGGGCGTCCAGGCCCGAGAGCTCTGGTGGTCCACCCCTTGCCTGAGGCCCAGCCGGTGTCCCTGAGCCCTGCCTTGCGTGGGCAGGCAGGCGGGAACCCTACCGCGAAGGCTCGGGGTGGGAAGCACTTTCGAGCCCAGCCATCTGGTCTCACGCAATGCTTTCCAATGGGGCAACCAGGTGGCCGGGGTTCCCTGGAAGTCCCGATGAGGTGCCATTTGCCTCTCTGATCCCAGCGAGGGCTCCAGGAGGTTGGGTACTTTCGCGCCTTGGGTCCCCTCTGTCACCTCATGTGCACGGATTGCAAGAAAAGAGGGTAATTTTCCTCCGGATTACTAGGGAGAGGGTCAGTCAGACCTCCGTGTGGTCTGGTGATTCTGAATCAGGGCAAGGCAGGACACCCCTCCCAGGCTGGTGAGGGGGACCCCATGATTGGGATAGGCACCGAGGCGAAAATTATCAGTTCCGTGGGATTTTGAGCCCAAGACCCGCCGAGGCGGGGAATCGAACCCTGGTCCCGGGCTAGACCTCTGCATCAGGGTCTGACTCGCTAACCATTGAGCCACACTTCTCCACTGCATGGCCGAGTGCCCGGGACGGGCCTTCACTTTCGCGTCCGCCCTGCAGATGGTCTTTCCTGTCCGTTGCCACCGCGGACGGTCTTTCCCGTCCTCCGCGGACGGTCTTTCCCGTCCGCCATCATAATCGGCCCCATCGTCCTGGCTATGTTAAGGGTGACCCGTTAAGCCTGGGGTAAATTAGGATGGCGGATGGTCTTTCCCGTCCGCCGCGGACGGAGGCAGGCAGGCAGGAAAGGCAGGCAGGCAGGCAGGAGCCCCACCACGAAGGCTCGGGGTGTGAAGCACTTTCGATCCCGGCCATCTGGTCGCACGGTACCGCTCGGGCATCTGGTCGCACGCAATGCTTTCCAATGGGGGAGACCAGATGGCCAAACTTCCCTGGAAGTCCCGATGAGGTGCCATTTGCCTCCCGGATCCCAGCGAGGGCTCCAGGAGGTCGGGTACTTTTGCGCCTTGGGTCCCCTCTGTCACCTCGAGTGCACGGATTACAAGAAGGGGGGGTAATTTTCCTCCGGATTAGTAGGGAGAGGGTCAGTCAGACCTCCGTGTGGTCTTGCGATTCTGAATCAGGGGAAGGCAGGACCCGGGCATACCCGCCGGGGCCCCCAGGGGCCCGGGTACGCACCTGCCTATCAGCCCCATCGCCGATGGGCCTTTTCCTCCGAGTTTGCTCAGGCAGGCCTCCGCGAGGTCTGGCCATGCTGAGACAGGGCCAGGCAGCACCCGGGCCCGCCTGCCTGTGCTGGCGGTCCCCTTCCTGGGGACCAGATGGGATGTGCCCCGGACAACACCTCCCAGGCATCCGGGGCTCCCTCCTCCGACCCGCGGCGTGGGGAAGAGCCTGGGACGGGCTCCATGGGTCCTGGGACGGGCTCCATGGGTCCCGGGCCCTGCAACCCCAGAGCCCTGCTGCTCTGGAGCCCTGCAGCCCGCGAGCCCTGGATCCCCGGAGCCCCGGAGCCCCGGAGCCCTGCAGCCGTGGAGCCCTGCAGTCCCCGAGCCCTGCAGTCAGAGCCCAGGGGCCCCGCAGCTCCTGAGCCCTACAGGCCCGGGGCAGACAGATTGGCGTCATTTCGTTCCTGGCCATCTGGTCGCCCCTCTCGCCTCGGCCATCTGGTCGCCCGCGAAGCTTTCCTATGGTGTGACCAGATGGCCGGACTTCCCTGGAAGTCCCGATGGGGTGCCACTCGCCTCCCAGGTCCCAGCGAGGGCTCCAGGAGGTCGGGCACTTTTGCGCCCTGGGTCCCCTCTGTCACCTCGTGTGCACGGATTACAAGAAATGGGGGTAATTTTCCTCCGGATTAGTAGGGACAAGGTATTCTGGGACCCCCCTCGGCCTAGCGGTCCTCAGCCGTCAGCTGGACATGCCAGGATGCCGGCCCAGCCCCGGATCCGTCCCTGGGTCTGCCGCGTGGCAGGAAGCCCTGGATGGGGTCCGTGGGCCCGGTCCCCCGGCCTGCCGCACTGACAAAGGACCAGGACGTGGTTTCCTTCGAGCCCGGGGAGCCTCCCCTCGCTCGGCTGAGTTCAGCAGCTCCGGCCGGGGCCCCTGAGGGCCCGGGGAGGGCGGCCTCCCCATCCCGGGCTCTGTCCTTGGTCCTGCTGCGTGGCAGGGTGCTCGGGACGGGGTCCGGAGGGCCCAGGAAGGCTTCCCCTGCGCCTCCGGGCTTGGGAGCCCAGGGGCCCGTCCGGGCCCCGGGTCGTGTGCTACGGCCCTGGGCGCCATCCACCGACATGCCACACTGCCAAAGCCCCGGGATGGGGCTCCGTTGTGCCCGGGAAGCCTCCCCTTGCCGGGCTGAGTTCAGGAGCTTCGGCCGGGGCCCCCGAGGGCCCGGGGAGGGCGGCCTCCCCATCCCGGGCTCTGTCCTTGGTCCTGCTGCGTGGCAGGGTGCCCGGGACGGGGTCCGGAGGGCCCGGGAAGGCTTCCCCTGCCCCTCCGGGCTTGGGAACCCAGGGGCCCGGCCGGACCCCGGGTCGTGTGCTACGGCCCTGGGCGCCGTCCACCGACATGCCACACTGCCAAAGCCCCGGGATGGGGCTCCATTGTGCCCGGGAAGCCTCCCCTTGCCGGGCTGAGTTCAGGAGCTTCGGCCGGGGCCCCTGAGGGCCCGGGGAGGGCGGCCTCCCCATCCCGGGCTCTGTCCTTGGTCCTGCTGCGTGGCAGGGTGCCCGGGACGGGGTCCGGAGGGCCCGGGGAGGCTTCCCCTGCGCCTCCGGGCCCGGGAGCCCCGGCTGGGTCCAGGGGCCCGGCCGGGCCCCGGGTTGTGTGCTACGGCCCTGGGCGCCGTCCACCGACATGCCACACTGCCAAAGCCCCGGGACGGGGCTCCGTTGTGCCCGGGAAGCCTCCCCTTGCCGGACTGAGTTCAGGAGCTTCGGCCGGGGCCCCCGAGGGCCCGGGGAGGGCGGCCTCCCCATCCCGGGCTCT